>NW_024424452.1:54352911-54433127 GCF_017311325.1 Ursus maritimus
AATACATATATATATATATATATATATATATAGTATATATAAAAAAGAGAGATGACAATTTATAATTATTGGATGCTGGTGGAAGCATTTGATTAAGATTAGCACTCTTCTCCTATTTGTCCTTGTGAAATTCTGATTTTGTGTTTATGATTATATAAATATTTTGGTATGAGGGCAATGTGGGGGTATAATCTGGAGATGGGTGGATGGATAGATATATACAAATCTATGTAAATAAATCTATCTAACCATATCAACTTTTACCTAAAACTTTATGCAATATAGGACTATAGTTCTATATCTGAAATTAAGATTAAAGCTATTCAGAAGGTGAAACCATTTGAGTTGTTCTTTGGTGATAATTGTTACCTCTTACGAACTTTGACTTGTTGATTGATTTTGATAATAAGAGTGTTTGTGTTGGTGGTTCCCTCTATGGGAATTCCATTTCTCCATAGTTTACTAGTCTCCTGAAACATTTCTTCTGGAAAACATTCTTTGACTATTCTTTCTTCCTTTTTGAGATACATCATAGTCATGTTTAGCTCTGCCTGCCTTCCACAGAATGCCAACTCAAGAAATGTATGTTGAGAGAAAGTATAAAAGCATGCAAAAAAAAAACTACAAGAAGCATAGTTATTTCTACTTTATAGAACAATAGATGATTGAACAAACCAAGAGTCACCATACTACTTAATGGGTAAAAAATTATATCAATTCATCAACAATAAATGATGATTATCATCTGTGCTGCTATTTAATATTATTCAGAAATTATAGTCCATGTGTTGAGACAGAAATAAGAAGTATGATTATTGGAAAGGAGTAGACAAAATTATTGTTTAATTGGGTTTTTTTCCACAGAAAATATAGATGTATATCTAAAAAAGGGAGAGGACACCTGAACTTATTATAAGTGATTATAATGTTATGATAAGATGGTTAATTAAAAATAAATGCACAAAAATTTTTTATGAATCATCAATTACAAATCTAAAGGTGATCTTATTTATATCGGCAATAAGATATACACAATTTTGTATAAACTTAAAAAGATATGTACAGGATGAATTTACGAAAAGGAAAAAACAGAAACATAAATATTTTAGTGTTTATTTAAAAAATGAATGAATGGAAGGGTAGTTAATAGAAAATAAGGATATTGAGAGGAGGAATAAATTGTCAGATATTAGAAATATTATGAAATAATAATATGCTGTTCTATTGCTACAAAAATATATCAATGAAACAAAATAGAAAGTATGGAGACTAACTTAAGAGACTAGACATTAATATGCTACAGATGGATTTCAATCAGTAAACAGTCATTTAACAAATATATTCGAGCATCTATTATGTGCCAACTGTTCTTTAAGGTGGGGAAAATGCAGAAATAAATAACACAAAGTTCCTGCCTCATGGAATGTATTATCTAGTTAGTTTTTAAATGTCTAAGAAAAAGCCTGGGATATATCCCAATCTCACACTATATGTCAAAATAAATTGTAAATAGAATATAATGTTAAACATTAAAAAATGGGAAATGAACAGAAAAAATATAAATTAGCAACAATTTTTGAGTTCAGAGACCTAATTATAAAAGCAAAGAGAAGGAGATACCATTATGGAAAAAAATTATTTAAAACATAAATGATGGCACCATTTTTATATTAAAAATAACATTTAGAAGATAATCTGTTTTAAAAAAAAAAGTAAATGGCTGTACTGTAACAGTGAAATTATACCTTTAATAAGAGAAGAGCACTTGCAAAATAGTAATAAAGACAACCCAACTTCCAAAGAAAAACTGGCAAAAAATTTTGGAAATGCCCAAATGAAGAACTGTGATGAAAGAAATTCAATTTCAGTAGTCATCCTAAAAATACAAATTAAAATTAGAATAAGATCCCAATTTTAATCTAATGCCAGATGGTGTCTCCCAGATATGCCTGGCCATATCTCCTCATTATACTGGAAATATTTTGCCTGACAATGGTTGCAAGACGTTAGATAAGATATGGAAAGGAAATTAAGCAACTTGAGAAGTCTCTTGCAATAAAGTCAGAAATGAAAAGGCAGTTAGATGAAAATTCTGGTTGATTAATTTATAAATTCACACACTAACTGCAAGATTTTAGAGATGATCTAATCCAATACCTCCATTTAAGAAGAAGAACCTGAGGCCTGTTCTGTGCAGGAAATGAGGGCGCTGGTGTGTGTATATTTTAAAAACTCTCTGGTGATATTGCTTCCTTGTGTCTTTATCATTTGGAGATTATGATGTGCGATTAGTGCTTATAACAGTGACATTCAGACAGTCACGGTTTTTAATTGTTCTTAGGAGGTAATAGATGATTATTTTAAAAGATGAAAGAGAGCCTTTTTGTTTTATAAAGATTAAAATTAACTACAATTTCCTAAAATTTCCTATACAGTAAAACTCTATTCTTTTTTTTTAACATTCTCCTACTTTTTAATCCTAATCTGTACTGCCAATGTAATTTTTAGAATGTTGATCTAATGTTTCCCAAGTTTTTTCATGGTCATGGCTGACGAACAATTTAATTTAAAAAAAAATGAAGAAACTATATGTTTAAATAAATAAGATAAAATTTTGACATTCTAATAAAGAGTTAGCTATTTGAGGGTTAAATCCAAAGCATTTATAGTATTTTCAGATTAGTTTTCAATTGTTATTTTGTCAAGTATAGTCGGTAAAGATTTTGTTATTCATGTATTTGTAGGGCTGGTTACCATAAATATTTTATTAATGGAGACATTTTTAGCACCACCTAATGGCAGCCAAGTAAAAAGAAAAACCTTTTCCAATTTAGAATTTATTTGCATAATTCAAATAAAGCTATATAGCAAGAGTTGCTTATATATGAAAGTGAAGTTTTACATTCCCCGACGTACCAAATAGGCTGCTAGAAATCCATCTCCAAGCCATTGGCTTGAGTGGAAAGGAAGCATAGGGGATATTTGATAATGAAACCAAGAGATTTCTGCTTTCTTTATGAGAACAAAGATAAGAAAACATGTAATAAAATATCCCAATTTTATATGTGGAGTTTTATTTTAATTTTAGAAATTTATGCATCAAGACTTCATTCTCTATACCCCAGCTAATTTCCTGACAAATATACCTTGACTATTGCATTAGCATATTTAATTTGTGTAGTTTTTTAGTGGTTGTTTATAAAGCTTTGACCAATTTAATATACTAGTCTAATAAAGCATCTTTTATCTTCGGTAGATTTTTTTTTAAACTAAAAGTCATATCTTTCTGTTTTTTCTATTAGAATTGTTTTTATTGAATATGAGTTGAACAATGTGGATTATAATAGAGATAAGTAATTCTAGCTTAAGCCATACCTATTTTACCTCATATGGCTCCTAGCAAGATTTGGGAAATGTATTGAGTGTCACATCCTTAGCTTTAGGAACAATGGATATGGTATGTTATGCATCTGAGGGAGAGTTGTGATAACACCAGACTTGAATGTCCATCCTCATCTCAGCACTTTGGTTTGATACTTCTTTCAGCTTAACTTGATCAAATAATCACTATTTTTTAATAATATGGTCTCCTATAAAATCCTATAAAATATATAATTAATAGAATAGTCTACAAGTTAACTGGAAAGAAGAGAAATTATATATATAGTTACTTTTGTATTCTCACAAAATCCCTTGTAAAATTAATGGGAACTTGTGCTTCCAATTTGGATATAGATGAGTAAGAAAGACTTTCACTCCCATGGTAACAAGAAAAACCTAGGCTAAATAAATATCACAATTTTCTATGAGGCTATCAAAGAGCAGGTTATGCAGAAAACCCTGGATAAACTGAATTTTGGGAAGAAATGAATTCTTCATTAGTTGATCAGAGAACTGTGGAAGTTTCCATATCTGAGGGTACTTGGCCTCAGGGAAGTAAGCCTAATTTATATAGGGAGAATTTTCAGGATCATGGAGAAATCAGCTGTGTGTTAGACAGCACTGTGTCTTTGTGAGATGAAATGAGATCTAGAAGAGGTCCAAATGCAAAAACAAATAGGTCAGCTGCCAAATCCTACTATCGTCTAACTCATATTTTCCCAAAAAAGTGCCTATTGAAGAGGGTCTAGAAATGGACTCTCATGAATTCTTGCAGTGATTGGATTCTGGAATTATGAAGGAATGTAATCCAAACATGAGCCGAAAATATCTATAATTTCAACCTAATCTCCTGCCAGCTTAAATATAGATAAAATCAAAACAGTGACATCACTAGTCATTTTGAGAGGGGCTAATCACAGGTGAACTCAATGTAATTAAAGCCCAATTTCAGTTCAACACAGTCAACAGAAGCATATTTTCAGATGAGCAAAAAATTTATAGAAAGTATTATAAATATTTTAAAGAATTTAAAGGTAAAGCTGCATATAGTTGAGGAAGAAATAGAGTATTTTGGAAGAGAAATGGTAGCTCTAAAAAGGAATAAAATTAAAACTACATTTGAGAAGTAAAAATATACAACAAAATCTTTATTGGATGGGTTTAACAGCAGATAGTGCAGAACAAAATGTTAATGAATTTGAACACAGATAGTTATGAAATAAAAACAAAGAGAAAAAGATTGAAAAAATAAACAGAGGATCAGTAACCTATGGGATAATATCAGAAGTTCTAACATACACAGAGACAAGGGATTTAGGAAGAAAAGAAAGAAAATAGGCAGGAAAAAATATTTGAGGAAGTAACTATTGATAAATCTTCATATTTTATGATAACACAGCAACCTACAGATAAGAGAAGTTCAGGGAATTCCAAACAGGATAAATACAATGAAAGCCACATCTTATGTGTATTATAGTCAGATTACTAAAAACAGAAAGATTAAACAAAAAAAGTAAACCAGCTAGAGGAAGAAAAGATATATAACATACTTACAATGAAAAGAAAGATGGCTAACATTTCATTAGAAATAATACAGGCTAGAGGTAATAGAATATTTTTGAAAACAGCAACAAAAGCCAACCTGTATTCTGTATTCAGTGAAAATATTATACAAATACCAAGTTGGGAAACATTTTAAGATAAATAATGACTGAGTTAATACCTCATGAGTAGTTCCAAACTTCAACAAATGCTAAATAATTTTTTTCAGGCTAAAGGAAAATAATACCAGATAGAAATTCAAATCTAATGAAGGAATAAAGGAAAAGGAAAATTTGAAAAAATGAATAGAAAAATATTTTCTTGATTTCTTTAAATGATATTTGACTGGCAGAAGCAAAAATATAAATATATTCTGCATTTCACACATATATAAAAGTAAAATTCATGACAAAACCAGCACCAAAGAGTGAAAGATGGTATATAGAAGTATACTGCTATAGAGATCTTGTATGTGAGGTGATATAATATTAATTTGTGTTAGAATATTATAAATTAAGAATGCATATGATTGTCCCTAGAGTAACCATTTTTGAAGGTTTAGCTATTTAAAATTAACTCATTTCTAAATAATCCACAAATCAAAAAAATATCACAAGGGAAATTTTAAAAATTGAAAATTTTAAAGTTAAAAGACAAAGTACACCATATCAGCTTTTGGAATGCAGCTAAAGTTGTGTTCAGAGAGAAATGTATAGATTAAGTAATTATCTTAGAAGAAAAAGATCCAAGCATTTCCAAGTTTCTTATTAAAAACTCCAACAAAAAAGTAAACCCACATAATAAGAAACAAGAAATAATTAAGATATTATCAGATATCAGTGAAATAGAAACAGATAACAAAGCCCAAAGTTGGCTTGCAAGATTATTGGGAGGTAGAGGCCAGCATAGGGGGTGTGTGTGAATTTGAACTACTTTCAAAAATCAATCAATATTGTTTACTACATTAATAGAGGAATTAGAACAAAGTATCATATCAACAGATGTGGAAAGCACCTTTCAAAACTTAACACCTACTTATAATGAAAACTTTCTGCAAACTAGAAATAGAGGGAAACTTTCTCAGATGAATGACTGCTACAAATACCCTGTAATAGTGAAATATTGCCTGCTTTGCTTTTCAGATAGGAATCAAGTCAGCATTCAAATTTTACTGGTGGTCCCAGCCACTGCAATAAAGCAATAAAATATAATAAAAGGCATGGATACTGGAAAGGAAAGGAAAATTGTCTTTATTTGTATTTAACATGGTTATGTATGTATGTTTAATCTCTAAACAAGTGCTAGAATAAGACAAATTCAGAAAGGTTGCAGCATAGAAAGTCAATATAAATGAAATTAATAAAATATATTAGTAACAAACAATTAATATGTAAAATAACATGTAAAGGAACATTCAAAGCATAGTACTTTAACAGGGGTATCTGGGTGGCTCAGTTGGTCAAGCATCTGAGTCTTGGTTTCAGCTCAGGTCATGATCTCAGGAGCTGGTGATTGAGCCCTGGGTTGGACTCTGTACTCAGGGCAGAGTCTGCTTAAGATTCTCTCTCTCCTCCCTCTGCCCCTCTTCCCCTACCCCCCCACTTGTGCTCATGCTCTCTCTCTCTCTAAAAAAAATAATTAATTAATTAATTAATTAATTAAAGAGAATACTGGAGTTGATGAGTGCTTGGAAACAGGTAAAGCAGAGGGGTGGTTTGAATTGTTAATAGACCAGTCCTAACCAGCCAATCAGTGAAGTTGGGATTTGAGAAAAAGACCTGTAGAAGATGAGGTAGCAAACCATACAGAGATACCTGGGAAAGATATTTCCAGGCAGAAGGAAGAACAATTACTGAGGTAGCCAGGGTGGAAAAAGGGAAAGGAAGAATATAGGAAATGAAAGACATAGTGGAAACTGGATTATTTAGGATGTGGTAGACTATAGTGGTGACTTTCACTTTTACTTGGAGTAAGACAGGAAGACTTTGGTGAGTACCAAAAAGAGGGACATGACCAGAATTGTCTTCTTATTAAAGATTTTAAAATTTATTTATTTTAGAGAGAGAGGAAATAGAGCATGAGTGGGGGAGAAGCAGAGAGAAAAGGACAAGTGGACTCAACACTAAGCACAGAGCTGGTAGGAGGGGCTGGATCCCATGACCCCACGATCATGACCTGACCTGAAATCAAGAGTCAGATGCTCAACCCACTAAGAAACCCAGGCACCCCCAGAATTGTCTTTTGGTGGGATCACTCTATTATTTTAGAATAGACCATAGTGTGTGTCTGTGTGCGTGTGTGTGTGTGTTGGTTGGAAGGGGTGGTCACGGAGCAATGAGGGGAGAAGGAAGATCAGTTAAGGGAAACAATCACAACAATCCAGGAGACAGAGAATGATGATTCATAACATAGGATGATCCACAATAATGAAGAACTCAAATAAAGCAAGTGGAACCAAATAAATGAAATCTTTGAAATTAGGCAAAAGACTTTTGTGTGTATAGCTCCCAGGAAAATATATGGTTATTTTTTTTTTAAGATTTTATTTATTTATTCAAGAGAGAGAGACAGCCAGCGAGAGAGGGAACACAAGCAGGGGGAGTGGGAGAGGAAGAAGCAGGCTCATAGAGGAAGAGCCTGACGTGGGGCTTGATCCCAGAACTCCGGGATCACGCCCTGAGCCGAAGGCAGACGCTTAACTGCTGTGCCACCCAGGCGCCCCGAAAATATATGGCTATTTTTTATGGCTGATGTATATATCATTATGAAAATATATATGAAAAATCTCAACATCACAAATAAAAAATGAACTAAAACAACACTTAGTTCTCATTCTTTGCGTCTCAGATTTTGAAATGCCCATTGTTGGCCAGAGTCTGGGGACATGGTCATTCACACTGTTTAAAAGCATGTGGGTTAATTATTACTTTTGAGAGGTAATAGATGTAGCAATATTTATAAAAATTTTAATAATTTTAAAATATTTACTCTCATCAACTGGACGTTAGCTTAGAGCTTAGAACTACAAGAGAAAATGTCACAGTACTGCTTTTGCTATAAAAAATAGAAATCAAAACTTTCACTTTTAGTTTCTATAGTTCTACAGTGTTTGAATATTTATGGAACTCTATTATTTATTATTTTTTAGCAAACTTTCGTATTGAAGTTTAACATATATACAGAAAAGTGCAAAAATCATAAGGGCACAGGTTGACGGATTTCAAAAACTGACCAGCCCTGTGTAACCAGCACCCAGAGTATTAAATAAAACATACGGGGTCCCCAGGAGCTCTGCATTGTACCCTCTTCTACTGACACCATTCATTTAATTCGCCAGGTTTTAAACTTGATGTAATTGAGATTACACAATATGTATTCTTTTGTGCCTAGCATCTTTTACACAACATTCCGTTGGTGAGATTTATGCAAGTAGTTGCATGTAGTTATAGTTTCTTCATTTTTATCGTTATATCGTATCCCATTGTCCTTTCCACAGTTGATGGGCATTTGTGTCTATTCCAGTTTGACGGTGAAATGAAAAGTATTGGTATAAATGTACTTGTATAGCTTTCTGAACCTATGAAATTTAGGAGGAATATATACCTTGGGGTGGAATGGCTGGATCAGAAGGTGTGCCTATATTTAGAAGACATACGGATAACTTATAAGTAGTGCCAAACGCTTTTTCAAAGTGGTCGTAGCAATTTCCACTCCTGCGAGTGGTTTATGAGATTCCAGTTGCTCTATATATTTGGCTACCCTTTTTATTTTCTATTTCATTTCAGCCATTCTAGTGGATGCTTAGTGGTATTGCATTTTGTTTGGCATTTCTCAGATGACTAATGATCCTGCTCATCTTTTCCACATTGATTAGTCATTTGGATATCATATTTCTTGAAAAGCTATTTGCCCCAAATTTTCTTTTTTTTTTAAGATTTAATTTATTTATTTGAAAGAGAGAGAGAGAAAGAGCATGAGTGGGGAGGAAGAGCAGATGGAGAGGGAGAAGCAGATTCCCCCACTAAGCAGGGAGCTGGACATGGGGCTCAATCCCAGGACCCTGAGATCATGACCTGAGCCAAAGGCAGACACTTAACTGACTGAGCCACCCAGGAACTCTTGTATGTGTGTTTTAAACATCTATGTATCCCAAGAGCCTAGAAGAGTGGCTGCACAAAGTATGTGTTCCCTAAATATTTCTTGAATGAATGAATAAATATTGAGATAGAAAAATTCTCTATTATTCCTCCAGATACCTGAAACAAAAAATATTGAACTTTAGAATATTTCCTGTTTTCTCTTTTAAATCAAAAATCTAAATTTTAGGCAAGTGAGAAATACATGTTTTTCACTCGTCTACTCATTTTAGTCGGAGTTGCTCCTTAATACAAGCCTTTAAAGTAAAAAAAAAAAAATACTTTGGTACTGCTTAACTTTGGTCCACATGTCTTATTCTTGGGACAGGATGAAAGCACATTCATAAGGCATAGGGGAAGAAGGGTCAAGTTCAATCACACAGCTATATTTAAGACTTCTACCCTGTCAGTGTACCACATATCTGTTTCTATTCTTTTGCCCAACACAAGTCCCATGGCTGAAGTTAAAATCGGTGGATGGGGATATATAAAGATATAATCTTTTATAGGAAAAGGGGATGTGATAATGTTGAACAATTAGGTATTTTACCATTCTGTCTCGTGGTAAATTCAATAATATTTTCTTTGAAATATTTTATATATTCATCAAAAGACTGTTATATTTATATGCCAATACACTTATTTGTGAATTTAGTTCATTTAAAAATTGATTATATGATTTAAGGCATTGGGCTCAAAAGATAGGATTTATCTATGTATATGGCAGTATTATCAAGAACATGAAGTCTCAATGGATGTATGCATTTTTCATTTCTTCATAGAATACATGCAAAAAATTCATCTTTGTAATGTAAGCGGAAGAATGACAAGACTGAATTATTTGAAAAAGCTAAGGGAAAGTTGACCATACAATATCAAATCAAATTGCCCTCTATTATACTGAATCCTCCCTTTTCATAAGAAATTTTCCTTGTTCTGTGTAAAGTATTATGTTTTAGTTGGGTTAAAAGTGCATTTCTTTGTTATGTAAGTGTAAAATTTATAAATTAAATGTGTCTGAAAAACACATGCACTTGTGTATCCCATAAATGGCATATAATATTAGTTGATTTATCCCCACATATAACTCAACTCAATATTCCTGTAATTCTTACTCTAATTCCATTTCATTCATCAAATTTCCCATCAGTCAGGAACAAGTAATTGTATTTCTGGATTGAGCAATTATTAATTTTATTAATTTCTTCCCTCATTCAAATCCTTGCTTTTGTTCTTCTGTCTATTCCCACACAGGTGCCTCCAGCACACTAATAAAGAGTTCTATTATCTTCATGTCCTGAACTGTAGCTATTTTTATGAAATAACCTTCAGCTGTTTAATTTTAAAGCAATAGTTTTAATTATAGTATTTGATACCACATGTAAAATTTAAAAAATGGTAATAGAAAGGTAAGATGTCTGATGGAGAGAGCTACTCTAGACCCAAAGGAGAGAAGCTTAAGAGAAAAGTTGGTAGAAATACAATTGTTCTCTAATCAGAATGTAGACCACACTTTGGCCAAGTCTGTGCTTTTGCTGGCAGATATCTCCTTCTTTTACCTGATTGGTCTACCCTAATAATTAATTTCTTTGCCTCCTATTTATTATTTTTTTTATGGCAGCAGGCTCCTATTTTATTTTATTTTTTTAATGATTTTTTATTATATTATGTTAGTCACCATACAGTACATCCCCGGTTTCCGATGTAAAGTTCAATGATTCATTAGTTGCGTATAACACCCAGTGCACCATGCAATACGTGCCCTCCTTACTACCCATGACCAGTCTATCCCATTCCCCCACCACCCTCCCCTCTGAGGCCCTCAGTTTGTTTCTCATAGTCCATAGTCTCTCATGTTTCATTCCCCCCTCTGGTTACCCCCCCTTATCCCTTTCTTCCCCTACCGATCATCCTAGTTCTTATATTCCATAGATGAGAGAAATCATATGATAATTGTCTTTCTCTGCTTGACTTATTTCACTTAGCATTATCTCCTCCAGTGCCGTCCATGTTGCAGCAAATGTTGAGAATTCGTTTTCTCTGATAGCTGAGTAATATTCCATTGTATATATGGACCACAACTTCTTAATCTAGTCATCTGTTGAAGGGCATCTCGGCTCCTTCCACGATTTAGCTATTGTGGACAATGCTGCTATGAACATTGGGGTGCATATGGCCTTCCTCTTCACTACGTCTGTATCTTTGGGGTAAACACTTAGTAGTGCAATGGCTGGATCATAGGGTAGCTCAATTTTTAACTTTTTAAGGGACCTCCACACTGTTTTCCAGAGTGTTTGTACCAACTTGCATTCCCACCAACAATGTAGGAAGAATCCCCTTTCTCCACATCCTCTCCAACAATTGTTGTTTCTTGCCTTGTCTATTTTTGCCATTCTAACTGGCATAAGGTGGTATCTCAGCGTGGTTTTGATTTGAATTTCCTTGATGGCTAATGATTTTGAACATTTTTTCATGTGTCTGTTAGCCATTTGTATGTCTTCATTGGAAAAGTGTCTGTTCATATCTTCTGCCCATTTTTTGATTTGTTTATTTGTTTCTCATGTATTGAGTTTGAGAAGTTCTTTGTAGATCTTGGATACCAGTCCTTTATCTGTAGTGTCATTTGCAAATATATTCTCCCATTCCGTGGGCTGCCTCTTAGTTTTTTGACTGTTTCCTTGGCTGTGCAGAAGCTTTTTATCTTGATGAAGTCCCATACGTTCATTTTATCTTTTGTTTCTCTTGCCTTTGGAGATGTGTCATGGAAAAGGTTGCTTTGGCCGATGTCGTAGAGATTGCTGCCTATGTTCTCCTCTAGAATTTTGATGGATTCCTGTCTCACATCGAGGTCTTTCATCCATTTGGAGTTTATGTTTGTGTATGGTGTGAGGGAGTGGTCAAGTTTCATTCTTTTGCATGTAGCTGTCCAATTTTCCCAGCACCATTTATTGAAGAGACTGTCTTTTTTCCACCGGATGTTTTTTCCTGCTTTATCAAAGATTAGTTGCCCAAAGAGCCGAGGGTCCATTTCTGGGTTCTCTATTCTGTTCCATTGGTCTATATGTCTGTTTTTGTGCCAGTACCATGCTGTCTTTGTGATCACAGCTTTGTAGTACAGCTCGAAATCCAGCATTGTGATGCCCCCAGCTTTGTTTTTCCTTTTCAACAGTTCCTTGGAGATTCGGGACCTTTTCTGTTTCCATACAAATTTAAGGACTATTTGTTCCAGTTCTTTGAAAAATGTCCTCGGTATTTTGATCGGGATAGCATTGAAAGTGTAGATTGCTCTGGGTAGCATGGACATTTTAACTATGTTAATTCTTCCGATCCATGAGCATGGAATATTTTTCCATCTTTTTGTGTCTTCCTCAGTGTCTTTCAAGAGTGATTTTGCCTCCCATTTCTTTATCAGATTTTCGTGATGAGTGTTCCACACCCACTACCTAGTCATCCATTCTCTCAATCCTTATCACCCAGTCATTTGGGCTCTGGACCATTCCATTCCATTGAGAAAGATTATGCCTAATGATTACTAATTACCAGCTCTGTAATCTTTTCTTCAGGTCTAATTATTCTGGGCTTACAGGAAGTGTTACATGGTTAACTAACTTTGCCTTCTTGAAGTTCTTTCTTATCTAGGCTTCCATTTTACAGTGTTATTATCCTTGCTCTAATTTTGTTATTGTTCTTTACTTTTTTTTCCCTTAAATGTGGGAGGGCATTTCCCCTAAAGGTCCTTTTTCTTTCTCTACATTCTGCCTCAGAGAGACATGGATTCTTGACAGGTGATTGACAATTTATTTTCTTACCCCATCTTCTGTTCTAAGATTTAGTTTCTTGTTTCCCAGTGATGGATAGTTTTTGCATCATTAATATAAACACATTGTGCCCCAAACTGAACTTATATCCTCAACCCCATATTTTCTTCTTTTACCTGACCTTTCTATTTCCATTAATAATGATGCTTTTTCCCTTAGGAACTGATGAAAAGAATTCACCGTTTTGTTCCACATCATCACCTCATATCAACATGTCTTCATGAGTTTCTTCTGAAATATACAGAGTCTATTCTTTCAATCCACTTAGTTGTCAGTTCTTAATTAAAAATTTTATCATTTTATTCCCCCAAAGCACAGTGATATCCTAACTGGTTCCTCTGTGGCTAAATTATCTGTATCTTTTATACATGCCCCCATTAGGTTGGTTGCCATAATCCTGATTTTGAGCATCCTACTCCTTTCTTCCACCCAAGGTTTAATGCCTTCCTTTAATCTATAGAATAAATTTTAATTAGGAAGCTCAACCTTTCAGTCTATTTATTTAGTAGGAGAGATGAGCTAGTAGCAGGGTTTCAAATGAGTTTGAATACCAAAGAGTGATTTGTTGGGATGGAAAATCTTATTCTGTGAAGTCAGAGAGATGCTGGGATAGACCAGGTACAAGTTTAACAACAAGGACATTATGTTCCGGCAGCCAGGAGGAAGAGAATATAATGTGAGGCAATGCAATATCCAAATGGTTAGGATAAGTATGTTTAAATGGGCCCAAAGCATAAAATCAAGAAGCCGAAGATGCAGATGCTAAGAAGGCCAGGAAAAATTTGAGTTGACTCTTCGGAAAGTCTGAAGTCCATATTCCAGGCTTGCCTTTGCTGGTATTAAAAAATTTCACTCTAAAGATATTTATCACACAACCTGCCTTCCATCTTTGTCTTCTATTCAAACTTCTCAGGCTGGATAGTCTATGACAGGCCAAGCTGTGGTTTAACCTGTCTCTCCAGATTCATCTCTTAACTCCCGTTCGCACACCCAACATTCCTTAATTCCATACCTCTAACCCTTTGTACAGTTTCCTCCAAAGTCCTTTCTACTCTCAGAAAACAAGCTTCGGCTTCATAATCTCTGTGAAACCTTCCTCAATCCCTTTGAATCAAATTGTATCTCGTATATATCTCCATATCATTTATCACACCTCATTATAGGTTTTTGTTTTGTCTTTTTCCTCAACTAGAGCTTAATATCAGGCACTGGCTTGTCAGTTTTTCTTCTTTACTCTGTAGCACAGTACTTAACAAATGTTAATGTTCCATTGATGAATAGTTAAAAGATGACAATCTGATACTCATGAAATGGCTTCTGCTTTCCTGCCTCCACACCTATGCTAAAACTTCCCCCTTACTTCTGATGCACCTCTCTCCTGCCTTCTCCTCCTCCAGACTCTCAAAGGATTTAATAAATGCACCTAGATACCATGTAATTTACTGGGGGTGGAAAGATGAGTCAGACATGGTTTCTACAGTAGTTTCAGTCTGTTGAACTCAAAACCCACCTATGTAGGACCTTTGGTTACCAGACCAGCCTGAAGGGAGCTCTCTCTCCTTCAAACTTCCATAGTTCTCGTTGACTGTATGACTACTCAAATCAGTATTCACTCATTATTTAATATTGTGATCACGTGTTGTTTTTGATTCTCAAGTAAGTTCTTGACCTCTTATTTGATTCTTATCATACAATTTGTCTGTTAAGACACGTACATTTTTTATTTCCAACTAAACTGGGAATTCTTTGAGAACAAAGACTGTACCTCTTAAACTTCTTTGCCAGTTTCAATACATTAAGCGAAATGGTTTATACACAAAGAAGGGTGCTGTAAGTGAGTGGGATACCATGTGTTGAGACCATGTGGGGTAGTGGGAAGACATCTTAGGAGACCATTGCAAGTTTCCCCTGCTTCCTGAGCTGGGGAAATTCCTGTTAAGACAAGAGCATTGTGTGTCTAGGGCAGTAGGTGATCCGAAGGGTGAGGGAGACCCTGAAATTCTAAAAACAGCAGACCATTTGGTTATAGGATCCTGTTTCAGAAAATTAGCTCTCTGGGCCACATCACAGCAGGTCTTTCTAGGTTTTAGCTTCTATTACTAGATTGATTCTTTAAACCTCCTAAGTATTTTAAACAAGACCCCCTGTGTTCCTTTCATTCATGTCAAAAACCCATTTATTTTTATGGCTCTGATAATATTTTCACATTGATACTCTGAGTATCCAATTTGGGGTTGACAACATGTCTTTTCATGTTGATGAGTTTTGCATAAATTGTAAGTACATTATATATTGATTAGTGGGAGAGCAGTCTTGAGTTTCCAAGAACAGGTTGGCATTCATAACAGGATATATTTAAAACCAAATGGCTAGGACCATCCCAGTACACTGCTGTGTATAATTCCCTGACTGTACTCACTACATCATAAATAATGATGAAAGTAAATGTACGTTTATCAGAAAGAATCAACAAAACCCCAGCACTGATTTGCTGATTGCACTTGTCTCACCAGGCATTAAGGCCAGCTTTCGAACAAGGGTGCCTGAAGGTTTGATTGTCTTTGCCGCATCCCCTGGCAATCAGGAAGAGTATTTTGCACTTCAGCTGAAGAATGGACGTCCTTGTTTTCTTTTTGATCCTCAGGTAAATGAGTAATCATAAGACTTGATATTTTTGAGAGTGTACTAGGTGCCAGGTACTGAGGTAAGTGCTTATATTTCACATTGAATCCTCACCAAAAACGTGGAGGTAAGTACTATTATTACCCTCATTTTACCGGTGAAGACAATGAAACCTACAAAGGTGCTGATGACTTGCCCACAGCTGAAATTGCAGAGCTCGCTTTCCAACCCCATAGTCTGACTGAGAATCTGCATGCGTAACAGCCATATGCTACCTTATAATGAAGATGAAAACTTTTAAATACATTTGAATAGATCTATTTTTATTTTCCTTGAAAGCAAAATAATGTCTCTCTTTAATTCTTTCACATTCTCTCTCCCTCCTTCTTTTTGTCCCTCTCTCTCTTTCCCTCCCTTCCTCCCTCTCTCCCTTCTTTCCTTCCCTCCCTCCTTTGTTTATCAGCAAATATTTAAGTGCTTATCAGGTACTATAATGTTGGGTATCACAGACTACAATAGTTTTAAAGTTAAATGCAACCATGCCCCTAGGAAACAATCTAGGTAAAATTAATGTAAAATATTCAGGAATGTTATGAAAGAGAAGTACAAGATTCTGTGCATTCTGGGAGCAGAAAATAAAGGGTCTTTCTCTTCTGAGTTGTCAGTCTTCTCTGAAAATGTGATGTTTAACTGAGATGTAAAACAACCAACGAGGAAAAGTCAGTGAGAACAGGAGCACACGTCTGTACAGGAAGATATGTGTTTGAGGTGGGGCAGGAGAGGGGAGATACTAATGATAGATCAGGAAGGCACCGGGAATAAAACTTCCAGGCAGAGCAAATAACAAACGTTAAGTGCCCAAGGTAGACAAAAACAGACTTATTCTATACATTGAGATGAATGTAATATGGCCGAGGGATAGAACAAAGAGAAAAGTGGGAGGTTGAAAAGCTGGGTGGGACCAAGTCATTTACTGCTTTGTAAGCAAATGTGAAGTTTTAAATTATTCCTAAGGGCAATGGGAAAAATCATTGAATAGTTGTCTTTACTTTAGTTAAACAAATATTGGTAAGAATTTGACTTAGGTACTGTGCTGGACCAGTGAATAATTGAGGAATGAGTAAGACTTTGTAAAAGATGTTTTACTTTCCATTTCCTCAGGGTTTCAACTTAAAACTGCTGATCTAAATCATAAGTTATGCCTGCCAAGTAAATCTTTTACATTATACTGTAAAGCTGGCACGACTTTCCTTCTCTGTATCTAAGTCATGGGCCAAGAGTTCTGGGTGAGAATCACCACTTAATACACCCTGGACACCCACACACTTTGGAGAGGAGAGGCAGGGCTTGCTGGACTAAGTGTATCTGAACAAACATGTCAGTCTCCTTGCAGGGGACCTTAAGAGGCCGGCTGGGATCTTCCTGTTTCAGGAAGCTAGAAAAGCCATGAGTTGGCAACTGGAAAGACCAAGGAAGAAAGGTTTCCACCTGGTGTTTCAACAGGGGCCTGATAACTGCAAGGCCGGTTACCTGGTAGGTTACTCAGGCATGGACTTCTGGGTGTCCTGCAGAATTGCAGTTTCTTAAGGGGTACCAATAGGTGGGCAGTGAGTAAGCAAAGAAGAAATAGCATCACACGTAAGCAGATCCAGCAGCCAGAGAGGATGGGAGAAGAAGCAGCTGTCTCAGAAGGCCAGGCAGATGGCAATGGGGAAAAAAACAACAACCAGCACACTGAAGTTGATTCAGTGACAGAACTGAAAATATTATTTGTCATTTGAAAACTTTAAGTAGATGAATTAGGAGAGAGACACTGTTGAGCCTCAGATTAGCAGGTCAAAATACATAACAAAAATATAAAAAGATAAAAAAGATGGAGATCACTAACATTATTAAGAAGAAATTCAGAAGGAGAAAAAAACACATGTAGAATAAAAAGGATAAGAAAAAATAATGAAATATAAAGTAGGACAGCATATCCTTTTAAGGAAGAATTGATAATAAATTTATTGAAAGGACTCATGAAGTTCTAGTCAAGGTTAAGCAAAACTAACACTTCTGTAGGACCTCTATATGCAAGGCATGATTCTAAGTGTTTACTATATATGTAAACACACACACACACACACACACACACCCCCATTTAAATACCATAACAACTCTATGAGGTAGAAACTCTTATTATTCCCATTTTATGAGTAAAAAAAAAAAAAGAGCCACTAAAATTAATTTCCCCAAAGTCATCCAGCTAATTAGTGATGAAGTCAGGATTGAAACCCAGGCATTCCACCACCAAAGACCATGATTTTTACTCTGATACTATCCTGCTTGTCAACATGAAAGAATAATGCTTGTTAATATCCAGAGACTCAGATAAAATACCACCCATGCACCATATTGGAAGGAAATATTTCAGTAAGCTAACCAAAATGAAAAAACGTTAAGTCTGAAATATGAAGAGGAGAAGCAGTGGTGAATATTAAAGCTGGCAATATTAAGTTCAACTTAAATATTTAATGGCAGTGTAACTAGAAATTGGTTTTATGCAACCAAAGAGCCTTTGAAATAGAGGAGACACATGGCAAAGGCAAAACAGACAAACAAACCAACATCTAATAATTGTTTGGTGCTGAAATTACTAAAAGTTGAAGGAGAGGGAAAGATAAGTGATTTAAAAGTTTCTAAATGTATCAACTTAGTGGAGAAGGAAGTAGGGGAACAGATCACATTGGTGTCTTATTTACATAAAATAAATAGGCAAAAATGTTTTGTTTTAAATGTTGTGAAGCAGACATCAATTATTGATAGAATGGAAAATGTTCCAAGAACACCCAAATTAACAAGGTGAAAAGAGAGACTAAATGCTAAATGGTCAAAATCAACAAAAATCATGAAAAGAAAGGAAACAGTACAGCGAAATAGAAGAATGTCAATGAAAAAGAAAAATCTGCCTTTACTTTTCCTCCCCCAACTTGTTAATATCTGGGAGTAAATGAGAAGAAGCCAGATGGAGGAAAACCTTAATTGTATAACCATTTTTTTCATGGAAATTTTAAAGTATAGAAAGTGGGTTCACATTAATTATCTTACTTCATTCTTGAGGTAGCCACTTGAGGTAGTATTGTTTTCATCCCTGCTTTAGATGAAGTGGCCTAACTAGGGTCACACAGTAATTTAGTGATGGAACTGGCACTGGATTTAGTTTATTTCATTCAATGCGGTTTTGTTAAACATCTTTTTTCCTCCGGGTGCTGTGTGATGCAGTTACGCACTGGGAGCACAGTAATGAGAAAAAACAAAACGCCATTCACTCCTGCCATCTACTCATCTGGACCTCCCTGTCCCACAGCTGGAGTACAGAGTATACGTCTCTGCTTGCATTGGACGGGGCAGGGAAGGAACAGGACCCAGGGCAGTGCCCTGTGGTGGCTTTCCACTCACTCGCACTTACAACTGGTCATGCCCATCGTAAATGTCCATCCCAGTGTCTGTGTGATTCTCAATGACTCTGCACATCCCAGAGCTGCATTTGCAACTGTACACTGGCCTTGGTTGTTCATCACCGATTTTGAGTACCGTACACATGCATGCTCACACACACACATGGAGCCCCCAAACGTGTGGGGCAAGCCTTGGCAGAATTAATCCAAAAATGCTTTCCTCAGATCTGAAGCATGACTGCCGTCTCTTTGGGCAGTGTTGTTTCCCTTTGTGAAGAATGTGGTATCTTAAAATTCTACAGAATAGGGAGGTAAAGGGGTTAACTCTGCTCAGCCACAGTCTTGTCGTTATGATCCTGAGAATGGCTGCCAGAAAACTCTCTGACTCATCGTTTTCATCTCCTTTTCAATGATCAGATAGTCCAGTGTGAGATATGATAACGGAGCTCAGGGAAGCATTCACGGGGCATTGCCAATCATTTCTGCCCCTTTCCTTTTCTCTCAGATACTTACTTAGAGCACTTATCACTGTCATTAGGTTTTCCAGTAGCTCTGTCCCACCGTCTATACCCAAATCCTAACCTGTGTAAAAAGTTGACAGGTGCCAGCCACGTATGAACTGAATTGCTACAGCCAAAAGTTGGAGGAGAAGGGGAATGGGAAAGGTTTAATTAATGATGCCTGGCAAATGAATTTTTATCTGTAATAGAAGTATCTTTCCACAAGGCAAAATTACCTGAATTTTTAGGAAAGCGACAATGAATTAATTCAAAAGAAAATAAGGTATTAGTCGAGCAAGATGACCTTCGGATGTACTTGAGAACCCATAATCAGATATATTATACTAAGTGGTCTTAGGACACGAGACTATCTCTGCATGAAACAGTGAGCTCAAGCTGGCGGAGACTGTCCTTCCCCACCACTAAGGAATTTATACTCCAATGCAGGTGAACTGGATGTATCTGCTCACTTTTTAATGAGGTCGCTACATATTTTCAAACTAAAAATTGTTGAAACAGGAATAGAGAAAATTTTGAGTATTCTTCCATTGTTTTTTCTCCTTTTAGGTAGGAATATGCATACAGCTACTTGTAGAAACTTAGTGGTATCTCACATTTAAGGAAGTTAGAAATTTTATATGCTTCCCGTTGATGTTCAAATTATTTATATTTTGAATACTTTAGGAACCACCGTAAGCCAGTTTTCTTTCCTCTATCTTTGAATGTGATTAGATTATCTAATGAACACCTTATTGTACTCATCAGACAAGTAGTTATTTGCTTCATGTGTCTTTCTTATCAGACTGTACAATCTGGTGAGGGCAAAGTCTGCCTGTTTTCTCCTGAAACAGATCCTCGAGGATAAGTCCTTAGAATATAGTAGACGCTCAATAAACAAATGTCTCGTGACAGATTGACTCACTGACTGACTCAATAACTATTGGCAAAATATACTCATAATTAAAGAAAATTACCCATTTTCTAGGATAAAATTTCCAGCTTTTTAATTATTATTTAACAATTTAGTTCTTATTTGTTTTAATTTCTCAGTTCGTTAGAAACTTTGACTTTTACTGATGATTATTTTTAAATTACTGGCCCAAATCTATTCAAAATAGTTAAATTTGAATTGTGAAAAGAGCATTTAATAGGAATTTAAAGTCACTACTGTCTAGCACATCACTTCAAAATAACTTGAAGTTATTTTGTGTACATTTTAAAAAATATGTTAAACTTAGGTAATGAATTCCTTACATAACAACGTAATCTTACATAGAGGCTCTAGGTATAAAAACTTATTTGGTTTCCTTTTCAATGATCAAATGGATTCTGTGAACAAGTATTTGGGGAAGGGGGAAAGATTCTTCACTATATTTAAAATTGGGTATATGAACTGAACACTTGGAATTATTGTTAAGAGTCACAGTAAAGAAAAGTTCCTCCAATTCTTAATTGCTGTATTTTTTTGGTAAGTCTCTAACAATTAGCTATCATCTCCCATTCTTTATTTGATTAATTCCAATTTGGATATCCTTGGTCAGAAGATATTTTGTTGACCAGTAGTGACTTGTGGTCACCATTTAAATGTTTTATGTTCAGTGACATTAAGAAGAAACTCACATAATATTCTGATTTCATTTGGAAGGGAGCTGTGGAAGTGAAAGCTTTCAAACAATTCTGAGTGGCATTTATTTAACGTGTCTGATATTTTCCAAATGGAAAGAACAAACGCATGCTCTGACACTAGAATCGATCGCAGAATTATTCTTTTAACATTGGTGGGGGAACATAATTTTCAAATGATCATCAAAGAATAATATGCTAAGTTCTTCCAAGTATAAAGCAAATTTGGCATCCTCAGGCTTTATGTTATGTACTTGAATTTGTCTCCAATAAATGTGATTTCTGATGTAGAGAACTATTAATGCTTCAAATTGTTGCCAAACATAATATGAAGAACCACTTACTCAGACACCTGATCTTTAGAATGCAGCATCGTTTGTAACAATTTTAACGCTAACTAAGTACACTTTGATGAGACAGCATTTAATAAAATGCTCATTAATTTCATCATTAGCAAGGGTATGCTAAGAAGTAAGCCAGTTTCTTATGTCACGCCCAATTAGCATCCCATGCTAGTAATCCCATTAGTATTGTTGAATTCACTAATGGAAAAACTAATGGGCATGCTACTAGGGCACATTAATTGGGCACGACACCAGTTCTGGTTTTAATTATTAAACTACGATAATGAAATGTGTGTTTGTAAAATATTAAAATGTTGAAATAGGGTTGAAGAAAATAAAAGAGTATGTAGAGGAAAGAGATATACAGAAAGTCAACCTACAAAAATTCAAGGACTAGAAAATGGATTTACCAAATGGTCATCCTTCTAGCTGATCGAGTTGTCTATAAAAGTTGGGATATTGTCCACATAAGAAGCAACCCACCCATCCTCATGGGAAATTAAAAACTGTTTTTGGGTAATATGAATTTCTGTATGTCATACATGTTGTCATGCTCTGTATGAGGCCTGACAGGAGCCAATTAAATGTGTAGAATGGACATGTTACATCACTGAAGCTATTTTAGGGAAATATAAACAGAAATGTTTACTTAAGATGATATGACTCACATTGCCCTTTTTGTGATATAAATCTTCAATTACATCAGGTAATTATCATTTCTCTCTTTTTGAAAAATGGTATTCCAACATTATGGGAGTTTGGTGAAACACTCCAACTAATTAAAAAAATTTTTGTAATATTTTATGCAGTCTTATTTTGTTTTATAAAATTTTTATTGAATCAAAGTTAATTATTGCTTAGAAAATCAGATTTATTTAGAAAGATTTATTTTCACTTAGGCTTGGAGTAATTTTCTGGTTTTTTTTTCTTTCGTAGTAGTAGTAGTAACTAATAATGGTGACAAAATTGAAGTATCTTTTATGTACTCTTATTTGCTCACTAACACTGAAAAGGGTAACATTGTGCTGAACATGATATGCTGAAAAAGTGTTCACTTGGCTAGAAAATACTCAGATGGAAAGTGTCTCTTCTACTTCTCTTTCTCTGTTTCCTTATCCTTACCTCCTTTCTGCTAATTTCTGTTCTTGATGTCCGACATTTCCTACTCTTACCTGCTTAGGAACTCATTTTTAACTATGATGCAATGAGCTCAGATACAAGTATAAATGCTAGATATAAATGCTAGATTACAAAGCATTGAATACAAAGATTAACTGCAATACTTATGGTCAATGTATTAATAACTGGCTAATTTTTAATATGAATCTCATTCCTTCTACTTATTAGCAGTGTAGTGAAGGTAAGACAAACTAAGTTGCCAGACATTTCCCTAACTTCAGAGCAATCTGGATTCACTGGTATTTTATTAGTTTTAAATTCTTATTTAATATTTCTGCCAAAATTTTGAGAGCTAAAATTTTAGAATAGAAAATTCATTACCTTTCTGATGACCTAAGTGCTCAAAATGCAAGTGTGCTTGTAAGAGATTTTTTTATTCCAAAGAGGTCTTTTCAGGTTTGAGCACTATGGCATTTGCAGAAGGGCATCACAGAAAAGCCAGAATGATGTTAGGCATCAACCTTAATTTTGAGTTTGGTTGAAAGTATGCATGCTTCCATCATGATCATGTCAAAATTTATTAATTGAGTTTTAGCAAATACAGAATTATATGCATATGAATTTACAAACATATATATATATTCATTCATTCACTCATTCATTCCCTTAAGGGGTCTTCAATGGAAATTACTACAACTAATGATGGTGGGAAACAATATAGTGATGACAAGTGGCATGAAATAATAGCTATTAGGCATCAGGCTTTTGGCCAAATCACACTCGATGGGCAGTATACAGGTAAGAACTTGATACATATAAATAGTTCTATTGATACGCTAATGTTGCCGTACTTTTCTGTTGTTTATATTTCTACATCTTTCCTTTCACCTTTATCTCCTCTCAATTTCATCTGAATTGCTGTTGAATTTGCCTTTGGGGTGCTCCTAAAATGATGAAGTCTGGCAACCATTTTCTCATTATGCACAGTTATAGTAAAGCAAGAGTAACAGCACAGTCATCAGCAGTAATTTTGTCTTTTACAATTTGCAATGGCTTTTACTGATGTTCTCTCATGTTATTTTTGACCTGCGGAAGACAAATAAAGTAAAACAGTTATTATATGCATTTTAGAAATGATGAAACTGGGTCTCAGGAAAAGTAAATAACTTTTCCAAATTTACACAGTTGATAGAAAGCATTTTGGGGACACTTACCCTGTCTTTGCAATTTAAAGTTTTGTATTCTTTCCATCCTACCCTACCTACTGTCCTTATATAATTATGAAACAGTTATAGTACCTGCATGATGATGCAGGCTTTTATTAATATACTCAGGAAATATGGAATTGTAATGAGCACCTACTGTATGCCAGGTATTGCTCTAGAAACTCTGGATACAAAGAGCAACATTTATATTTTAGGTGGGAGGGGCAGGAGACAGAATAAGTAAATATTGAATGACTATCAGGTAGTGGTATATTTTGAAAATAATAAGCGAGAAAAGAGAAGAAGTGTGTATGTGTGTGTATTGGGGAGGGACTGTTTTGATTTCTTAAAAGACTATTAGAAAAGCCCTCTTTGATAAGGTGACATTTGAACAGAGACCTAAAGAAAGTAAGTGGTTAACCCAGGTGAATAACAAGGAGAAGAATGTTTTAAGCCAAGGGAATATTTGGTGCCAGGGCCCTGAGGTGGAAATATATATATGACATGTCAAGGACCAACAAGGAGGCCAGTGTGGGAAAGAGTGGGTGAAGGGACTAGTAATAGACTGAAATCAGAGAGGCTTTTAGGGCTGTATTACATAGGGCCTTGTGGGCTTTTCCTTAGAAAAGGGAAGCTCTTTGGAAATGAATTTTAAGTGGGAACAAGGGTGGAAACATGGAGAGCAGTTAATAAACTTCTGTAATAATTATAAAATAATTCAGGTAAGAAAAAATGGTTTCTTGAACCAGGGAAGTAAAATTGTGGTTATAATGAGAAATCTGGGTATATTGTACATATTAAATTAAAAGTATTTGATTCAAGAGGAGCAGGGATTGGCAAACTACTGATGGGCCATATCCAACTCATTACTGTTTTCATAAAGTTTTAGTGGAGCACAACTCTACCCATTTGTTACTTATTGTCTGTGGCCATTTGAAGCTGCATGGTCTACAAAGCCTAAAATATATGCTACCTGGCCCTTTACAGAAGCAATTTGTTAACCCCTAATGTAGACCATGACTGCTAAGTTTAGGGTCTGGGCAACTGGAAGAATGTGGCTGCCATAACGAAGGTTGGCAGGATCATGGGAGAAGCTGATGTGGAGAGAGATGTTAAGTGTGAACTCATTCAGTCTTAGTATCTGTGAGGCACCCAAGTGGATATATCAGGTAGTTTTCTGGATACAACTCTTAGTTCAGGAAAGATTTCCAGACTAAGGCTATACATTGGGAATCGTCTGCTAACGATGACATTTAACAGCAAAAGACCAGACGTAAGTAGGGTTAATTAGAGTTGTTTGGGTTCTGAGGATAAAAATAAAAATCTCCCTACTTCCAAGAAAGGATGGAGTTAGATAGAAGTCTTAACAAGAGATTTGCATTGTTATACAACATAGCCAAGGACTGAGACCTCTTCTGGTCTTTGGCCTGGTCGTTTGCATAGGTGTCCAGCCATCTAGGTCATCCTTCTAGAGGACTTAGGACATCCTTGCATGTGGAGATGGAAAGAGATCTGAGAGGGGAGGAGGCCTGGTCCTTCCAACATCAAGATCTCAGGACAATGAGGAAAAAGCATTGAAGAAAGGTAAAAAAGAGGAGAATCAAGAAAGCGTGCTGTCTAGAAGCTCAGTGAAGGGTTTAATCATTTGTTGAATTAGTAGAACCCCGATTATCCTGGTGAATCTGGAATTCTTATCTCCTTTTCCATAGGTTCTTCTGCCACCCCGAATGGGAGCACTATTATTGGAGGGAACACAGGAGTGTTTGTGGGAGGCCTTCCACAGGGTTATACCATCCTCAGGAAGGATCCCGGTAAGTTTGCTGAAGCTTTAGGATTTATATGTTGTCACCAAAATTTATAGCACAATCAAGTATGAATACATTATTTTAAAGTATGAATAATAATATTATATTCTATCTCATGCTGTATTTCCTATATCCCTATGCCAAAAAAGTCCCTTAGGGGTCTTCTTTTCTAAAGGAACTGTGTGTTATTTGCATTTAAATTCTTGGTGCCAGCCCTTGATATATAAAAAGAATTTATTAAACTTTTGCTGAAATGAATGATACTAATTTCAGTCAAAGATATCTTATTTTAGGATTATGTATCAGTTTTTCTAAGATTTTAAACTGAAGCAACACAGAAATGGAAAACTATGGGCTTGATTTATACTCTAAATAGGGTCAAGAACATTCCCTGAGTATTGAGCATGTGATCAGCACTAAACTAGTCCCTGGAAGTCCATAGATGAATAAAATGTTGTCTTTGCCACAATAGAGGGTATGTAATAGAGGGCATATAATGTTGAGCAAACTCTGTAAGTACTATAATTGAGACAGGGACAAAATAATTCCTAATTCCTATATTTTTAGAATGAGAGAACAAAAACTGATTCAAAGTGAAATCAATAAAAACTAATATGGAGGAAATTAACCCTAGGCAGAAAAAAAAATCACCTTTCCAAATGCATTGCTAAAATTTAGGGTTGTTTTCCCATGTTCTCATTGAAGGGCATAGGGTGTCTTCCCAGTCTCTCCCAGGAAGTAAAATGTAACTACATCAATATTACAAATGAGCTAGAACCTAGATAAGTATAAATTGTGCGTGTGTGGTGGTCTTCAGAGAATCATGATGAAGATCAAAAAGAATAAAATGTTTTCAGTGAAATTTGGAGAGGGATATATTTAAAGACCCAAGACTGAACATAGCTACTTCCTTAGGAATATCTCTAGAGTAGAGAGGGTTTTTATTGGACTACTTTAGATTGGTAGAGAAGTCCCTTGAAAACATTCACACCCACACCCACACCCACCCCCCACACTACCCCCCCACACACGAGAGAAAGAGAGAGAGAGAAAGAAAGAGAGAGAGAGTGAGTGCTCTCGAGCCTTTGTCCTTGTTCCTTATCCCTCAGGTACACTTCTTGGCTATGGTACATCCATGCACCTGGAGGAGAACATACCCTGACACCAAGTACCCTTCCTCTAGAGGACATATCTTCATTATAAATAAATAATCTGATATTGTGCATATAAAGTGACTTCGTAGAACTTTGATTGCTGGTGAATACCTTCCCTAGAATCAGGTCATACACTCCAAAGCCAAGAACCAAGCTTTGTGCTGTATGAAAAGTTTCTCTTTCTCTAATTCTCTCATTTGCTCACTTTCTTTCTTTCCCAACCCCTTTATTACCACCCTGCTTGCTATGTTCATAAACTCCACATCTGCCTGGTCCAGGGTGTCCTAAAATTAAGGTCAACATTGCATTAATTCCTAAATATGAAATCAAATTATTGACTCACTTGTATAACAGACTGGTTCATCATGATGAAGAAACTAAACTACAAACTATAGATTTAATAGAAACACTTCCTTCAAATTTTTAAAAACTTGTTATAACACTTTTATTTTTAAGATTAGTGGCAGATGAAACCTCATTAGTTCAGAAGGCAATATTCTGGCTACTACTGAACCAGGGCTAAACAAGATAATTGTACCACTTAGCACAAGTGATGGTGTGGTGTTTACGTGAATTGTTAGGAGTTTTGCAGTAAATAGGTAGTGAGAGCTTAAATTAATTTCTTTAATTTTAATGGCGCATAAAATTAATTGCTTGAAAAAAATTTTCAAAGTACATATTTCTTGATATCTACCAACTCCTACAGACATAATCCAAAAGGGTTTTGTGGGCTGTGTCAAGGATATGTATTTTATGAAGAAGTATAACCCTTTTGCTATTTGGGAGCCTCTGGTCTGGCAGAGTGCTGAAGAACATATCAACGTGTATAACAGCTGGGAGGGTTGCCCCACTTCGTTACAAGACGGAGCCCAGTTCCTAGGAACAGGTAAGGTTCTAAAACAGATACCAATGATTGCTTAGCATGTATGTTCTATCCTTTGCACAATTTGATCTCCCTGGTCCAATTACATTGACCTCACATGAACTTAGTATCAAAGAAATACCTACTTATGCCGTGATATACATAGATATATTATCAAAGTCTGAATATGTAATATAAGTTGTAAGACTCATATATTCATATATCAGATCTCTGTTAGCCCACGGCAATTCTTGGTTGACATATGGTAGTGTCAAAACTATCTTTTGGTAAGTCAATTGTTCTACTTAGAATGTGGTTTTACTTAAAAAGATGTTTTGAAAGCATTTTATTTACCAGGTTAATCCACAAATATCTATTTATCCCATTATATAGACGGACAGTATTCTCAAGAGTAAAATTTCAGCTATGTAATGGGATGAGTAGGCCGTTAAGGGAAAGCTGGAAGATATCACTGCCATTACTGCCATTGCTCCTAAGGCTGCCACAAAGGTGAGGGGCAGTGTCCCTGGCAGACCTCCCCAGCCGCAGTCTCTGCCTGGCAGACAACCAGGGTGGGGGGTGGAAGGGAGTACGGTGACTTGGTAGAAAGTACTTCTTCAAATGCAAAGCCACTGCTGCCTCCTACATCTTTAACTAAGCTGGTTACTTATTAAGTTGCTTAAACTACCTTCAGAATAGAAAAGTAAATAATATCCTACTCTGTGCACTTTTCCATTGCTCTTTTCTCAACACTGTCATTACTCTGAATTTATCTTAGTCAATGCAATTTCTTATTGTGAATACCGATAGAAAACAGTAATAGTCTTAATCATATCCATGATTTAGAGAGTAAATTGCTTCCTCTTAAAATGTATATCGAGTTCACTCTGCCACTTCTGTACAATTACAAGGGGGATTTCTTAACATCGATTTGCATCTTCTTTTGTAGAGATTTACTCAATGACAATATACGTCCTAGTCTTTGTACCGTCTTTACAATGCTGACAGTAGTGCTTTGCTCATGCTGATATGTACATTTCCTTTTCTTTAAAGGGTTCCTGGAACTTCATCCATATGTGTTTCATGGTGGAATGGATTTTGAGATTTCCTTTAAGTTCAGAACTGACCGATTGAATGGATTGCTTCTTTTTGTTTACAACAAAGATGGACCTGATTTTCTTGCTGTATGTAAAGTTACTTAGTTAGATTTACTTTAAAATATCAGATGTAACTTTAAGTAAGCCATGAGTTTATAATATGCTAAATTGGGATTTCTTTTGAAATTCACTTTTGTTTTCATTTTCTTCCCGAAGTCATCTTTAGTTTTGGAGTCCTGTGAAACATTTTGTGCTTTAGGATCATGATTTTTTAAGATGACCATTATTCCTGTGAAAATTGAATTTTAGCAAAACAGAGTAGTTATGAGGAATTAAGAAAATCCCATTTAGTTTCCCAATATTCAAAAAATGTTATTTCCTTCATTAATTTTTGACATAACAGTGTCAAAAAACTATATATAATAAATATATATATTTTTAAAGATTTATTTATTTTAGAGAGTGTATGTGTGTGTACAAGTGGAAGAAGGGGAGAGGGAGAGAATCTTCAAACAGATTTTCTGCTAAGCATGGAGCCCGACTCAGAACTCAGTCTCAGGACCCATGAGCTCATGACCTGAGCTAAAACCAAGAGTCAAATGCTTAACTAACTGTGCCACCCAGGTGCCCCTATAATAAATATATTTCATATTATACACATACACACACATACAGTAATTTATAAAAGTACAGTAAACATTCATGAACCTACCACCCAACCCAAGAACTAAAAAAATCACTTTTTGCATTTACTTACGTAGGGTCTTTCCTATCCCATGTCCTTATCTATCTCTAGAACTAATATGTAATCAGAATTTTGTGTTTATTATCCCCTTGCATATTGTTATAGTTTGAACACCATGTATGAATGCCTAAAATTTCTTGTTTTTGACATTCCTAAAGTTGCGTCATGTTCTACTTTTAGGCAATTGTTTTTTGCACTCGACGTTATTTTTGAGTCATTCATGTTCTCCATAGAGGTACACATTTTCATGGCTGTGTAATTTATCTCTTCTCCTGTCAATGACATATTGGTTGTTTCCATGTCTTTGCTATGGCAAACAAATCTGCTATGAACATTTTTATACATTTCTCTAAATATAGTGGGCAAGTGTAACTCCTTTTACTTGCTTTAATCAGACAGTCAGATATCATTGTCAAAAATAAGTATGTGATTAAAATGTTAACTTTTAAAAAGTTATTTTATTAAAGAACTTGCATAGAATCAAGGGAAAATTATGAACATCTTAACCTCATTGCTCATATCTAGGCAAATAGCTAATAAAACACACATCTTGGTGATTTTATGATTCTAAGATATTTTCAGTTCATTGATTTTGTACAGTCCTAGATTATATACCGTCAGTTTTGCTGACCAGGTAAGTAGAAATATATCGCTTTACAGTATTTATTAAAATTTCAGCTTACTTAAAGAATTTATTTGTCCTCCTATTTACTGTTGGCCTCCCTCACTGAAATGTAATCTCTCTGAACACAGGGCTTTGGCTGTCTTCTTTACAGATCTATCTTCGGTGCCTACCACTTGCACCTGTTAAGTGTTTGATAAAGATTGTTGAATGAATGAATGAGTGAACCTGTAAATGAGTTCATGTTGGGGTGATCCTCACTAAGCATTCTTTAATCATCTATATGTGCATAAATTCTGGGGAAGATGCAAAGATATTTTCATTGGGCCTTTCCTCATAAGGACCACTTGCCACTATTGGAGGGTCACATGTCCTGCTATAGCCCCCTCCAACCTTCCATCTTCCTCCATTCATTGATTTTGGAAATTAATACATTTCCACCATATTGAATAATAATGTTGACTTTAAGCTTTAATGACAAATCAAAACATTAAGACAAATATATATTGAATGTCTACTATGTGTTGTGCTAGACTTTCTTTTCACACTTCCAGTATTGCTGTAAGGGAAGCAGACATTCCTTACATTCTACTTTTCAATATCTGAGGACTTAGGCTTCTTCCAGATTATCTCTCAATAAAAATTCTTCCTGTTATCCTAAGTAACCTCAATATACATGGCTATCCTCTGGAGCTTATTGACTCAAAGTTTTTGCTGCTAAAATCTTAAATCTCAAAATATAACCTCATAACCCTACAGCTTTCATTCTCTCTTACTGAGTTCACTAAGACATTGAGACCATTGGTTGTCAGACCACTTTCTGTTTAACTTCCTTGCTCCTTACCTCAGACACCATAATACAGCTTTTCAACCATTTTTCTGTCAACACCATCGTCTTGCATCTTCAGTTCCACAACTCCGGATCAATCAGTCTAGCTCCCTAGCTTTTCAGTTGCAACAGCCAGTTTACTGACCACCATGGGAGAACCAATATAAGTATGAAGACTAGTGACACACAGAGTTTTGAGTTTTCCGATTCCTTCATTCAACAGTGTTTCTTGTTTATAGGATTTGTGCATAGGTTAGATGTGGAACATGAAAGAAAAAGAATGTCAGCACTGGAAAACACCACAACCTGAAGGTCTTCAGAGTCTCATTCTTAGAATGGAAAGAAACATAATCTCTTCATTTTCCAAACTCTCGACCTATAGCTTTTTTTATGTGCCAAGTGTGGTTTCACTCTCGTGACTCAGGAGAACAAATACATAATTACCATGCTTCCAACCAAAGTTAATACTTCTATCTTTACTCTAGATTCTATCCCTTCTCCTGCAAGAGCTTGTGCTGTGAATTTTCCCCTTTTTGTTAGTTCCAGTGTTCCTTCTGCATTGGATCTTCTCCCTCAACATATAAAATGGTTGAGCCTCATTTATTTTACATTTTTTTCCTTTTGACTTTGAAAGTTCTTCCTTTGTACTTTCCTTCCTTTCATAGTCTGTTGCATTGAAAGTAATTACTCTGGTTATTTCTACTTTTTTTTTATTATCACATTTCTGTCCTCAAAACTACTGCACATTATGATTCCTGCTCCTACTACATTCCACTGCAGAACATTCTAATGTTGCCAGTGACCCCTGCACTTTCTAGTCTAATAGGTAATTTTCAGTCCTTATCTTACTTGATCTTCCTCTATCATCTTTTTTTCTTAAAATATTCTGCTCTACTGACTTTCCAAAATACTAGTTGCTCTTGATTTTCATTAAATCCTTATGGTTTCTCCAAGAAGATCGTTGTCAACTTAAGGAATTACATCTACTCTATTTTCTTCTTAAAATGTCGGTCTGGCTGAGGACTCTATAATCTCTCACCTTTTCACTGCTTTTACACTAACTAGATGATCTTATTTATCTTCTCACAAACTTTTTCTATTTTACTGGCCTATCTTTATGTTTGACTGCCTCAAAAAAAGTTTCTTCTGGATGTTTACAGACATCTCAAACTCAGTATATTTAAAATTGACCTCATTTCTCACTGACAATGATAATATCAAGTCTTTCTTCCCTAGTGCTTTCCATATTGTGATGGTGGTAAAACACACCCAAGCAAGAAAGAACATAGGTATCCTTGACTTCCTTTTCATTCATCTAACACATTCAGCTATTTGCCAGTCCTGCTGAGACTTTAAAAGCTGAGTTGCTTTTAAAAATATCTCTTTGACTGAGTTTTCACTGTCTTCACCATTGTTACCTGTGTTTCAATGGTTCTCAAATTTTTCTCACAACCGTAGTGATTCCCTAATAGGTTTCTCCAGTTCCAGTGCAGCTTTCATTTCCAGTACGAACTTCCTAAGACTGGTAGGGTAAACTTTCAGCACAAGATAATAGTGGAAAGAATATAGCCTTTAGTGTCAGACAGACAAGAGAAAGATGTACGTTTTCCATATCATCAAAATCCTCCAAAACTTTGCTTCTACATACCTGGTGGGACTCTTTCTAACTCCCCCCACCATATGAATCCCATCTTACCTAATTTAGTCTTTTTTTCTAAACCTAATTAGCTCATACATATCTCCATGCCGCTGAATGTGTTCATCTCCCTTTGTTGAAGGATTCTCCATGAATCCTACATACTTCCAAACGTCTTAATTTCAACCTTTCTCAGTTCCCAGGGAACAAAATATATATCCTTTCCTTGCTGTCATTGTACCCAGTTCTTCTCTTGGTAATGGTATTACCCCAGATGTTTGCCTCTGCTATTGGGCAATGTGATTCTTGGGAACAATGTTTATCTTTTAGCAGCAGGTTCATGGAACATAGTGGGGGACTCAATATTTATTGAATGAATGGATTCATGACTGCTTATCTAATGTACTTCACAAAAAATGATATTTACATAGAAAAACTAATTATTTTTATCTGGAATTACTTAATTTCATTTGACATGATTGATCTCAAATTTTTAAGTATCCTATTTTTGCTGGTTTGAGTTCTAACAAAATAAAAACGTAGTAGATAAAATAATTGTCATGTAACATTTTGATGAGAAACATATGGAGGCATTTCCTTTACCATGAAAATTTGGGTAAAATATATTTGTATTAGAAAATGACACCTTAATCTAAAAGAATACACATAGAAGCAATTACGTTCGTTAGAGATTTAGAATAATAAAACTGAAATATTGAATCAAAATCCATCTTACAAATTTGAAATTGAGTTCACCAACCAGTTAAAATAAGCTTAATCAGGCTTGACATTTCATTTTCTTATTGTCTTGTCATATTTTTCCCCAAAATTAAATTGATATATGAGGTAGTATTTTCTCATTTTCTAAAAACTCAAGTAAAAATAGAGTCATAGTTCAAACTATTCTCTTTAGTCATTCAGTCACTTATGCCAGGGCTTAATCTTACCTGTGTTGCATACAAAAAAAATAAATAAAGTTTTTGCCTACATTATGTTGTATCACATTGTATAATCATTACTGGGTATGAATTTGTTTGACTCAATACAACATTCTTCCCGTCAATTATAAGCTTGCAAAGTACTCCATTATGTGTTACTCCAGTCCCGCTTAGAATAAAGTAGAACATTTTTATAGAGTGCTTTCAGGGAAATTTGTTGCTTTTCTTCAAGAAATTGACCTTCTGCTCTCTCCCAAACTGCCATTCTGCAGTCTTTTTATATACCTATTTTCTTTTTTAATGTGAAATACAGATGGAACTGAAGAGTGGAATATTGAGCTTCCGGTTAAATACCAGTCTTTCCTTGACACAAGTGGATCTATGGGTCGGGCTGTCCTATTGTGATGGAAAGTGGAATAAAGTGATTATTAAAAAGAAAGGTTCCATCATATCAGCAAGCATGAATGAACTGAGGAAGTGTGTGTCACAGTCCAGAGCCCAGCCCCTGATGGTGAATTCCCCAGTCTACATGGGAGGAACCCCACAGGAGCTGCAGGACTCTTTTAAACACCTGAGTTTGGAACAAGGTAAAGTCCATCTGGAGGAATTCCCAAATAAATACAGCTCTGGTCCTACCAGGTTTTAGTGGGTTTGTGTTTTAAGATATAACAACAGAGTCAGGTTGGAAGCAATACCTACCTACCCCTTTTTTGCAGCTCTAAAAAAAATCAGAATGTTTCTTCAAATAGTTTTGTATGTTGCCCTTAAGACCGTGCCCTCACACCTGTTTATAATCAGTATACTTATTCTAACTTGTCTTCAGCAAATATAATTGTAATTTATGTATATATTTCCTAATGTGTTTTCTGGGTCTTTCAGATACTGATCATTTTCTGGTGAAAAACACAAATTAGGTATTGTGCACAACTAAGAAAAATGGCATTAAATTCACTGGGATTTTTTTTTCTGACATAACTGCTAATTGTCTCTGCATTTCCATGGAGCTCTATAGCAAAACACATGAAAGGGTGGCTTTAGTTGAATTTTAAGCATACTGGTGAAAAACCTATATTTCATTTATTATTAATAACCATGAATGAAAGAAAAAGTGCATGAATACATGACTTATAACTAAAGCAAGCATTTAACTCATATAATGAATTTGAACATAATCAGAGAAATTATTAATTCAAAAAGGCTAACTTTAACGTATGCTGTGTGCAGAATTCATGGTTCTGAAAGCTTTACATGAGAATAAGTGAGTCAGCTCTTCATAACAAGCCCCTGTGTTCAATATTATTATTTAAATCCCCGTTTTACAGATGAGGAAACTGAAAAGCAAAGTAACCTGCCCAAGGTCACATGGCCAGTAAGCAGAGAGCAAGTCTTTCTGTCTCAGGCTGCCTGGTGTCAAAATCCACTCTTCTTATTATAATCAAGTGTTTTCTTTAATGGGCATTGGCCAGTGTTCCTTTTCTACAAATTGGGGAAAGCACAGAAACTTCTAGTTTGCGACTAAGCATGCTCCCATGTAGAAAACGTTCTCTACATATTTCAAAATCTATGTACCACGAATGGTTAAAATTTCCATGAAGCAGTCTTTGCCTATTTGGTAAGTACATAAAGATTTAAATGCCTTTGAATAGAAAATATATGGCAAGCTCTAAGGAGACTTTTAGAAGGGTACTAGTAAGGAGTTAATGAATATCTGGGGTGTAAGACAGTAATGACATTTTCAAGGCACTTAAGATGTAACAGCAGCTAAAAATATTACATTCATATAAGGGCTTCTCCTGGTTTTCAGGTTTCTGAGGTTAGAAAGAGCTCGAAAACCCTTTATGTGAGCAAGATTACTTGATCCTACTTACATCTAGGAAAAAAATCCCCTGCATATGTCCAATTATACTTTGAAAAGTACACAAAAAAACATTACTATGATGGGCATAGAGACGTGGAGTTAGCCAAATATTAACTGAAATTATAAGACGATCATGATTATGAGTTTAACACGTCAACATAAACCCAATGGGGATAATTTAATCTGCACTATGACTAAATCTGTGAGACTGAAAGATATTTTATTGATGGGTAATACTAAATTTTTATCATTGCAGTATCATACATATCAGTGGTTCTCAAGCCACTGATAAAATATTGAAGTATAGTAGCTGGAACATAGTAAGAACTCAATAAAATGAGCTGTCATTATTATTACTATTCAAGATACATTGGAATCTCCTGGAAAGGTTATTAAAAATGCAGATTTTATGACCCTACTCCCTAAGATTCTGACTCAGATGCTTTGAATGATACTTATCTATATAGGTAACTTCACGTTTTATACAGCGATCAGGAGAATATTCACCATATGGGGGTACTGCCAGTACGTAGTAAATTGCAATTAAAATTAATCATGTTCACTTATTGTATTTTTTTTCAATCCATTCTCAAATGGTCTTAAAAATGTTCTGTGCTTCTTAATTAGCAGCTTTTTCCAGAGGCTCTGCTTTGTGGTCATATTATGCTATTTTTTCCCGTATCCATTAATGTTGTAATCTTCCTTTGAATCAAATGCAAATTAACTTTCCTCTGTAGTTTGGAAATGCTGGGCAACCTAATTTGCTGAAGATGTGTCACCTCAAATCATGGGCATTTACCTTAGAACTACCACTTGGGGCTATCACTTACCTGCAAGTTGGGGGCGACGGGGCTGTGGCACATGGGATCGCAGATTATGCTCTGACCCAAGCCCTGTGTGGAGAAGGCAGGAGTAGGGGCTGGAAGCCAGCCTTCCTACCAGCTAGTGCCCCCATTTTGGGCTGCCTCCTCCAGTAGGGCTACTGTCTTTCTGATTTGTCAACTTAGAATTCTGGGCCACCTTGTAGTTATTCAGAGGCCTGGGGGTGGGGAGTCATCTTTGATTCTCAGAAGGAAGCAAAGGAGGCATCTCCATCTCTCCCACAGATAGGCCCCTTTCCCCTCCTCCTATCCTAACACCCCATTCAAAATTTGAAGGTAACTGAAGAGTATTTCTGGTGGAAATTATTCTGATGGTGCAGAATTGGAAGAACGGTGACTTGATTGGACAAAACTCTCTGTCTGCTTTAAGCTAGCACAGTGAGGACCACAGACTAGAGCTCAGGATTTGTCACCTCCAAGGCCTGAGGCCGGAGTACGACTTCCTAAGGAGGATTAATACTTAGAAGCCTCATCCGATGACTCTCTGGACCTTTTTCTTTATCTCCAGAATGAAGGAAGTCTACCTCTGGGGCCTTTCCCAAATTTAAAATTCCATCCCATGAATTGATTCTTAAGGCATTTCTTAGTTATAATTTTTTAAATTGTAATGAAATATACATAAAATTTACCATCTTAACCATCAAGTGTACAGTTCAGTGGCATTAAGTGTATTTCCATTGCTGTGCAGCCATTGTCACCATCCATCTCCAGAACTCTTTCCATCTTGCAAAGCTGAAGCTCTGTGTGCTTTAAACAGCAATGGGACTTTTCTTGTAACAGCACTCAGGGGTTTGCCAAAGCTACCTTTCCACGGTTCGCATTTTGTTGGTAGAGAAGTGGGGTACAGAGAAGTTAGGTAACTGAACTCCGAGCCATCGGAAAATTGCTGCTGGTAAAGAAATCAGAATTCTTAACTTCTGAATTTTCAAGCAGTTGCTTTCATACTGAGCTTCATTGCTTTTATTTCAACTCAGCCAACTTATTGCGTGTCTACTGTGTGTTCAAGATAGATGAGCAGTATTGATCAGTCGGGCCTGGAGGAATGCGAATACTAGCAAAGACATTTTAAAAGGAACTAGGCTGCAACTTAATGTGTTAGAAGACATAATAAAACATCGTATAAATGCTGAAGAGAACAATATGGTCATTGTTGCTATTAGCTTATTTTACTGTTAGGCATTGCATTATGTTTTATTTTCTCTTCCTGCTGATGTGCTTTCATCTTGAAAAGAGTGAAGCTTGTGTTTGGGGCCTTTCAAACTTGACAGCATTTTGTTCGGAAAGAGCGTGTGTGTATACTGTCTCAAACTCAGTCTGTCTCCTCTTTGACAATTTTGTGCAGTGTTCTGGGCAGAGTGCTGCCAACCCTCATTGAGCTGATCTCTGTTTACACAAAATAGCATGTAATTCAGAGCCACTGCTACTTCCTGGCCGACTGGATGCCCTCCGGTCCTCTAACAAGAGAGCAGAGCACCCTCCTCATTCATTTCTTCTGCATTCCCTGGTAAACTTCCCAGAACTCCCCTGCACCGTGGTCGTGCTAAAGTCGACTGGGTAGAATACACATTCCGAGAAACCTGCGGGTGTTGCCATTGCCAGAGCGGAATGTGCTACCTGGTGACCCACTGTGGAGAGTCAAAATTATGGAACTCAGGGAAAATGGTGGCGCGTAGTGATGGCTCCTTCCTATGCTGATTTAACTGGGACTTAGTTCTATAACTCTGAAATGATTCTAACGGAGTTCATGTCAATATCTCAGGATTCCAGTATAATTTGAAACTACCTTCTCCCTCCCACTATCTTGCATAATAATCCTCAAAGGGTATTTTTCCCCCAGTGAGTTTGTTGAATAATTGTGCTCCTTCAAATCTTATTTTTAGCACTAAAACAATGATTTATATAGGTGACGGAATTTTCCAGAATTGAGGGACATGTGTCTACCCCTCTACCATAAGGTCTAATTGCCTACATTTTATTTCATAAGAATAAACAGAGTGAGAAAATGTGAGTCTAAAGAAGTATAATAAATACTTTCAATCGCATATAATCCAGCTGAATTATAATGATCACCTTATATGTTTTTTTCAAGATAACATAACTCAAAAACCTCCTCGTGACAACTTAGCCTGGTAAAAAGCAGAAGGAGGCATAAAGGATTTTCCAAATGAGACTCAAAAGTTTAAAAATTGTCTCTACAGCAGCCCCCACACCTCTTCAAAGCGTAGTACTGCTGAGGACAGAAATGATTGGTAATTAATGACTCAAGCCTTTTATGTGATATTAATCCCTTACTGTTTGCTAGGTTTCGGTGGTTGCATGAAGGATGTTAAATTTGCACGGGGTGCTGTCGTTAACTTGGCATCTGTGTCCAGCAGCGCTGTCAGAGTCAATCTGGATGGATGCCTATCAACTGACAGCATTGTTAACTGCAGGGGAAATGACTCCATCCTGGTTTACCAGGGAGAAGAGCCTAGTGTGGACGACAGTGGTCTGCAGCCTTTTACAGGTACCATGGAGGTGCTCTAAATTAAATGTTACATGTCTCCCACTTGTCGCCTCTTCCCTCCCTGCCAGCCCACTGCTAGTCCGTATGAATAATATTTTCATCTGTCTTCCTATTTCCATTTAAGAATACCTGTATCGAGTGATAGCCTCACACGAAGGAGGTATTGTATCCAGTGACTGGAGTCGGGGCCGTTCAACAGCAGCAGGTAAATAGTATTTCTCTTAAAGTGGATACGTGCACACACATGCACATGCTTGTGCATACATGTCTGTGCATGCAAGGAAAAGAAAAGACTGTATTACCCTGACGCAAGTAGCGGGTTGGTGATCTTAGGACAGAGCGTGGGTTGGTTTGCGAATGTCAGTGTTTAATGCTGAGGAGGTCAGTGTTTTGATTTCTCAATTCTTTAGTAAGTATTCGCTCAGACTTGATGCTTTCCTCTTCAAATGCAGAAGGAAGGAGATTCAAGTTGACTTAAGGATTTGATAGGCCTGTATCTATGGTCGTGTATCTAAGGAGAGGAAACTTTTACAGACTGCATAGAACCCAAGAAGCTAACGTCAGGATTGATTACCGTTGGGTGGGGGAGGCACCCTCTTGCCTCTCTCCCACAGAGGGTACATTTGAAACCATACCCTGGTCGGAAGCAGATGTGTCTTTTATCGCATCATGGCAGATGTTTGCCGTGGTGGTGACAATTAGGATCTTCAAATGGCTCTCCCAAGATAGAAATTGCTGATTGGTCTAAATTTCTTGAGTGGAGGGGAAAACAGCAGGAGATAGATTGTATTAGATTGGATCTCAGACAACCAATTTATAAGTGCTCTGGGCTTCTCACAGTGATCACAACATCTTCTCACGTGATACCATCACAAGAAGGCATTCATCATGCAAAGTTTTGTGAATCAGTAGCCTTTTACCATTTGGGGTCAAATATTGGTCAGGGAGTCAAACACATTTCAAAAGACTGCCATTTATGTCTCTTGAAGGAAGTTTATCCTTAAGTCACAGTTTGTCTAAAGGTGTGTTTTTCACCAAGATATTCTCTCATTATTAACCAGGGGCTACTAACACAGACAACTTTGAGAAATCTTCTTTATCTAAGATAATTAAATACTGAGATGGGCTACTAAGAATAATTTTCAGAGCTCTTTGCCTACAGATTTTCCAGAAGAGGACAACTTGACACTTTTCCAAGATGATTTAAATTGTCATCTATTTATAGGCAAGACTTCAGAGCTTGGAGAAAGCTGTGATATAAAATATTCATTTGTTACCAGTATATCCTCTGCCCCTATCTCGCCTCCTCTACTTTATTAACAAATACACTCTAGGGGCGCCTGGGTGGCACAGCGGTTAATCGTCTGCCTTCGGCTCAGGGCGTGATCCTGGCGTTACGGGATCGAGTCCCACATCAGGCTCTTCCGCTATGAGCCTGCTTCTTCCTCTCCAACTCCCCCTGCTTGTGTTCCCTCTCTCGCTGGCTGTCTCTCTCTGTCGAATAAATAAATAAAATCTTAAAAAAAAAAAAAACAAATACACTCTAAAGCCCGCTTTCAGTCCCAGTCAGCAACGTAAATAGGTGTCTAGAAAGTGCATTGCTTACATAGCTTAATAGTCCCCATTTTGAGTATCACCGAGAAGGTATGCAAAGAGAGCTCTGAATTTATAGCAATGATCTGACCACAAAGTCTTATGCCATAAATTCATATTTACAATCTGACCACAATAAGCAGCTACATGCTCCCAAGGGTTGGAGAATAATTGCGCTATTTAATTATTTTTGAGTCAGTTTTGCTCTGTCCCTTATGAGAAGGCCATCTGTTAGACGGCACTGTACGTTGCCCTGTACCACATTTCAGAACTAATAAAATCAACATCACTCCCGCTGTCCCTTTGCTCGCATCTTGATTGTGTGGCCTGTGGGTTTTCCGTAGGTGCCCGTGGTGTTTTAACAGCACAGACAATGGTTCTCCGCCTCTGGGCTTCTCCCCACCCTTTACATTCGCTTTGTTTCCTTTGAAGCTGTCCTATTTTATTGGTCTGAACGGTAAAGTCAGAGAAGGAGGATATTTGATGCGGGAAAACCAGAGCGATCCTCCATCGACGGGGCTCGGGAGTCCGCGGGCAGCTAGCGCCGTCCTCTCATCCATCATCCTGCCATGGAGTTTCTTGGGTTTTTCTCAGCGTTCCCAGAGCAGTCGGCTGTGATGAAGTTGTTACTGATCAGAACTGTAGAAATCTCTAATAAATAGTTAAAGGTTATGGATTTTTAAAATTAGGGGACTCGGCTTGTGAGTGAGATTTTGCGGCTCCTTTCAACTTCCTCATTTTGTGTTACGGTTTCTGAGATAACACTGAAGAAAACATCTCTGAAAGTGATTTTTGTCTAATCTCAAGGGCGCCAGTCCCTCTACCCCCCAAAATGCAATTAGGAATGTATCCTGTATATCATATCTGGTAGAACTGTGCTTTTTCAAAATTAATTTGAAAAACAATTGAATTTGGAAAATTAGATCAGTTGTTCAAGTACAAGACAATCACCTCTGTGATATTTTTTGGCTAATACGCTGAAGATATAAAAGTGTCAAACCACTATGTATAATAACAGTCTAATTATCTTGCTGCAAAGGGGTATATCATTATATTGTTTGAACTTGTTATCTGCCTACCATCCACCTCCTTCTTTATGAGCGATGTTTAAAACATGTCTGGTACATTAAATGTTTTTGGAAAAACTGGACTAGACTTGAAAGAACGTTATGTCGATGGAGTTTTGATGGTTTTGAAATATCGCTTAAACTGAATGGCTCAAGATGTGCAGTCATATTAAATCAATGCTGAAAAGTTACAACTCTAATAAATTGTATTTATGCTAATGGTTGAGTCTGATTTACTGCGGCCATTAAAAGTGAAGAATACGGGCAATAGTCTTCTGAGAATGGCCATTTTCCCTGTTTTCTCTTTTATTCTTTCATAGCTCCACAACATGTGCCAACTCCCTCAAGAGTCCGCAGCATAAACGGATATAGCATTGAGGTGACCTGGGATGAACCTGTTGTGGTGAGAGGTGTAATTGAGAAGTACGTTCTGCGGGCCTACAGAGAGGATGACCCCCGTTCACCGCGCATGCCCTCTGCCAGTTCTGAGCTTGTCAATACCAGCACCCTCACAGGTAAAGGTGATTCCTTAGGGAGTAGATTTTATTAATATTCTTTTTGTTTTGACTTTAAATAAAAACACTCTTCAAGGGTTCCCCCCCCAAAATGAGCTATTCATATATTTTGCCTGATTAAAAACAGCAAGAACCATCTAATGAGATGGAAGCTTATATCTACTCAGGATAAAGAGGATAATTCTATAATGTTAATGGGCTCTCATGTATAGCTTCATCACAAGGTTGATATCCTCTCCTCCCCAAGAGATAAGGTCACAGGTGGCTTTAGCCCTTAAACACTCCAAACACCTCCTGTAAGTGTCCTATGTATACTTATAGGACCAGCTTACCTATTTCACCATGCAAAAACGTACTCTTTGGGACTAGCCCAAGTTCACAGCGCCATTATTTATTGGAAAATTGTTGATTAAACCTAATTATGTCAAGGTAGAGGAGTATGAGAGCACCAGCAGTTTGACTGGCAAACCAGTGAATCAATTTCTCACAGGGCACTATGCCAGCCATGCAGAACGATGGCAGGGCAATGTGTGCGTACATCACACGCATGTCCCCTACTCAAATGCATGTGCAGATAGTAAGGCAGCAGTTTTCAGGTTCATGAAATGTTAAAGCACATTTAAATGGAAAGTCAGATTTAAGCCTTTGACCAAAAAAAAAAAAGTAAAATGCATCAACAAATCTGATAGAAAAAAATATTCCTCTGTCAAAGAATTTTATACCTTGAAAAATTATATGGATTTTAGAGTATAGCCTTTATTATCTTTCAGTATCTATGGGTCAACCCCATCTTACCTTTACTTCCTTCTTTAGATTCCTGAGAAACTACCACCCAAATCTATAACCAATTAAACAAAATTTCACATCTTCCAGTTCCTTCTTCCCTATTTTACCCACCTGATGAAACCCAACCAATGAAGCTCATAGTTTGCCTTTGCCTGGGCTGCACGTTAAAGCTAAGTGGGCTGGAAAAAAAAACAAAAAACAAACAAAAAAACCCAAGCAGTTTGTCACTACAAATTCTCAGTCCTCATTTTCAAATGTGCATTCGGTAATGATGCCAACCCTACCGTATTTCTATAATAAGCTCCTTCTCCTATCCTCCTCATTTAATATTTTAGATTTTTCCAAACTGTCTAAATGCTAACCTCTCTTCCTCTTCCAAATCAACTGATGGTCTTATGTATTAGATCATCTTAGACACCTGAGAAAAAACAGAACCTATTATATAGGATTTCTGTTACTCTTACTAGCAAACATATATATTAATTGCATTTTTCTGAGCAGTACGGTTGTTATTAGGGGTTAAATGCATTAATGTTTACTAAAATATTTAAAACTTTTTGCCACATTATAAGCATTTGCCATCATTATCATCTTTATTTTTTACTTTTCTCTTTTCTTTTCCTTCCTGTTTTTACAAAGCTTTCCTTATGCTATAAAAAATAAAATCTTCAAAAGTCCCCTGGACCCCAACTCTTCCTGCCTTTTCAGAGATGTGACCAGTAGCTTCTCTCCCTCCCAATCATATTTTAACTTCTCTCCATGATTGTGGCTCACAAGCTATGGTTCACCAGCATCAACAGCATTACCGGAGACCTTGTTGTTAATGTAAATTCTCCAGCCCACCCACACTGAATGCTGAATCAGCAACTCTGGAGGCAGAGCTCAGCAATCCTTGTTTTAATAAGCCCTCCTCATCTGACACTGAAGCATGCCAAAGTTGGAGAACCATTGCCCAGATGGATTCTTCCCACGACCATTCAAACACTATCAACCCCCATTGTTAAATATAAACAAGCAGACAATTACTGAAAACCATCCTTTTATCTAAATTCCTTTCCAACTATGGCTCCCTCTCTCCTCTTTCCAAACTTGCTTCTAGCAAGAAGTATTTATGGATGTTGTCCCCATTTCTTCACTTTATGGGGCTTCTGTGTACTTGTTTTGCTAAGGACACCAACAACTTCCTATTTACCTTTGTAAAGAACACTTCACAATCCTGGTCTCCACTGCTAACATCATTCTACATAGTAGATTTCTTACCATTTCTTGAAGTATTTCTTTGCTTCAGTGACTCTTCTGTTTACCTCCCAGTTCTCAGCCCCTTTATTTGGTGTCCTTTTCCTACTCCTTCTGAAGCTCAACTCCACATTTTGGAGAACCGCAGGGTTTAGACCTAGAATCTTTCACTCTCTGTTTTTCTACAGTCCTGTTCCAGGAAACTGGAGTAATATTTACCTTGGAAGAATATTAAAAATATTAAGTATTATGATATCCTAGTTGTAATGCTTTTTAGCTATGTAAAGATGTAAAAATCAGTTAACACTTGTGTGCTTCTGATTCCCTATAAATCAATGGGAATGAAATAATTACCAACTTTATAGAATAACTGTCAGGATCAAATGTATCTATGCATATGTAAAGCACATAGGACAGCACTTGACACGTGGATTGCACTGTGTAAACGTTAGCTATCAGATATTTTAAATGTCTGTAGCACAACGCTTAACATATAGTTTCTCAACAAAGGACAGTTATTTGTATACTGCCAAATGTATGCCAAAAAGGCTGTACAAAATATACTTACATGAATAAGCACAGTGCAAGAGTGTACATTTCATTTCATTCTAGTTGAACAAGTTTTCTTTAGAGTTTAAAAAATACTTTGTAATTTTTCAAAATATATTAGAATATGGTTTTAATCTGGTTTATTTGATTACTAGAGACATTAAGTATTTTCAATGTTTACTGGTCATCTGTACTTCTTTTATGACATTCCTAGCAAGTTTCATTGTCAATTTTTCTGTTGGAAGACCTGCATTTTTCTCATTGATTTAAAGTATCTCTTTACATATGAAGACTATTATACTTATGTTTGACTTATGTCTTGCAACCCTCATCATTTTTCTTTTATTTTTATTTACATCTTATTAAAAAATTTTTCTGTAGTTAATATAATATTTGAAAAAAATTTTTGTTAGTTTTTTGTGGGTAATTTGAAATAAAAACTATACTCTCCATTCAGGGTAGACTAATACTTGTTTATATTAGAGATGCCATATTGATAATATATAATGCATATTCTCTGAATTAGTAATTCTAAATTTGAGATAAAATCATATCAGAAACTGGGAACAGAGAGGCTTTACAAATTATACCAGCCTCTCTTAAGATTCTGAAGATTATTCAGAGGAAAATAAACCCCCAGATTAAAACCAGTACAATATATTATTGGATGTTGCCATAGGGCATGTCAATCATGTGAATGGTACACAGAGAAAATAAAATTAGAGAACCACTGACCAATTATTATTTACTTTTATATGCTCAATCTGTAGAAAACTAAGGAAAAAGTCTCAACTATCAATGCAATTTTTTAAATTTCTCTTCTGGAAACTTGCTTTTTCTTCGTCTTTTCCTTTTTCTTATTACTTTACATTCATTATTTATATTTTAATGTTCAAAGTCACATTATTTTAATTATAACTCTATAAATAGAATCTAGTTTGATTTAGTTTTATATTCAACTTGAAATTGAATTGGGAGTTTAGCTCATTCACATTTATTTTTATAATTCATACAATTGCACTTATTTCTGCCATCATAGTTCATGCTTTCCAGTTTTGTTATTGTTCTTTAATACTTTTTTAAACAATTCTTTTATTTTTTGTTCTTGCCTGTGTGGACTATGAATTCTTTAACTTTTTTCCCTCAAGAGGTTTTAAAGGTATATCTGCTGTTCACAATTGTGAAATCAACAGCCAAGGATGTATGTACGAAGTAATCTTAAAGATTATGGAGCATTTAACGGTAAAGAGGAAAGAATACCAGGAAGTGAGGCAAGGGTAAGGAAGTCGAGTCAGAGAGCTGGATTTGGTGGAGATGCGAGGCGTGTGGAAATTGTTAGTGGCAGGTGCTTTGTCATTTGGTTGCGATAACAAGGTATTGAGAGAGAAACATAAGTAAAGTAGGTCAGGACCCGTTTTGTGATTGATCTTGAATTAATCCCCCTTTAGCATTTCTGAAGTGACTTTGGTGAGATTGTAATGTTTACTTTTGGTTGTTAAAGTGGTATTTCTTTGACTGAGACAATGCTGGTGCTGGATGCCCAAGGTAATTTAGCTTTTTGGTTCACATAAGGTTCTTTACCGATGAAGTTATAGTAAAATGTGTTGGCGTCTTCTCATATTTCTTTCTGTTATATAGCGAGCTCTTTTATTCTTCAGACCTGGGTCCTTCTTTGGCTTGGAAAGTTTGCCGTTGTAAGTATCATTGTTACTTCTGGTAAGAAATAGCAGTTTTCAAGATTGTCTCTCTTTGCAGTCCAGAACGCAGCGTGAAGAGTCAAATCAATCTCGGGTCAAATTCCAGCTCTGTCACTTGTCAGCTGTATGATCCCAGGCACACTAAAAAACATATCCCTGTATCAGAGTTTCCTCACCTATAAACATTTATGTTATGGAATTGTTGTGAAGATTAAAAAAAATGAATTGCCTCGATAGAATATTTTGCTCAGGAACAGGCACATAGTCAATGTTCAACCAATTAGTCCTTATCTTTATACACCTTGGTCTCTGAATTCTAGGCTATGACTTTGTAATTGTTTCCCTTTTCATATTCTGATTTTTCACTATCGATTCTGCTCTTTGAAACTTCTAAAGTGATTTTTAAATTTTTCTATCTCCATCTTTTCCATGATCTGCATTTGTTTCTCCTCTCATGCAGCTCACCTGGATTTCTGCCTACCTCTCAGTATTCCCCGTTTTCATCCCTGTCGTTTACCACTCTGGCTTCATGGACTCCAAGTTCTTTTAGATCTTATTAGTAGCATGAAACTGATGAGTTAAAAATTTTGCAGGTTTCCCGAATTCGGTCTTCCCCAGAACATAATAGTCTGTATTGGAATTCTATGCTCTCATCTTCCATTTGAGTCACAGATGTTCTTCCTGTTGGTTAAATGCACCCCCAGCTCCCACATCCACAGTTCACTGGTCCCATCCCTAAATTTACCTTCAGACTGAGTGTTTGCTCAGGAAAATCAAATCATTTTTCAAACACCTTACTAGGCACTTAGTTTCTGTTAACAAAAACATTTACTGGGATTATGCCAGGTCAGCTGAGGTAAAATTGCAGTAGCTTCAGGGCAATGTATAGATCTCAACACCTTTCTCCCCAGTATTTGATGAAGGAGGCTGAGAACCTATAGGCATTCTGTACTCAGCTGGGGGTTGGGTTTGCCCTAGGCTCTCCTTCCAGTAGTCCATTTGTTTTTGCTTGGTGTCCTTCCAGGTATTTCTAACTATTTGGTCATTTCATTGGTATTCTTGTAAGGTTGTGGTTCTCCACCATGGTTGCACGCTGAGCTACCTAGGGAACTTTAAAAAAATACTGGTGCCCAGGCTCCACTTGCAAAGAGTCTGATTTTTTGGTTTAGAATGCAGCCGGGCATTGATATCTTTAATGTCTGCAGATAATTCTGTTGTACAGCCAGCACTGGGAAACACTGTGAGAGGGAGGAGAAGGACACCGTGATCAAGTCTCAATTTTACACAGAAATGTTTATGGCAATTTTCACCTCCCAACTGAAACTTGAAAATGTAGGACAAAAAAAGATAAATGTCTATATAAAAATGATAAAATGTTAAAATTAAGTAGATAATATTAGCAAAGGAAAATCATAGAAAAACAAAAATTAAGTGCCTGAGTATTGGGAAGAAGTGGGAAATTATAGTCACACAAAATGCAGAAAGCAGAAGGGAAGAAAATGAATATTAACTAAGAGCCCTGGAAGAGTAGAATAGTGGTGCAGAATATTTACCATTCATGAATTTGGCTACCAGAGGATTAAATGAGATAAATCCCAGTAGCAGTGGAGAGTCCAAGGGTTAACAGCCCCACTCAGGAGCAAATGGGCCCCTTTGGGCTACAGGGTCTGGATTCTGTGCCCTCTGAAGGCCAGGGTTCAGAACGGGGAGTTCTTGAAAGTTCATTTCCTCAGCTGGAGCCTCAGGGTAGAAAGCCCTGCAGTTATCACGCCAGTGTATCTTTAGACTTGTTGCAAAGGGCTCCAATTAACTCTGCTAGCTTTTGCTGATTTTCCCTCCAGCCCTGTTAACATGCGAAGTTGCTTCCCAGAGAGACAGTCCTGGCATTTCCCTTCAAACCAAGGGCTGCTCAGAAAGTGACTTCACAATTCGATTTGAAATTATGTCAAGAATGAGTGGATTCAAGAATCTGCACATATACAATAATTTTCTCTTTTTTTCCCTTAAGATATTGAACATATAAACTCATTTGCATAATTAGTATAGCATTTGGCATAGTGCTAGGGCTATAATTGATACACAGAAACTATTTTCTCTATTTCATTGTTGCATTGCATTCAGCTAAAGCCTAGGAGTTATATATTCCTTCTTCAAAATAATAAATAATAATAATTAATGATATTTATTATTCACTGTATTTTAGTAGAAGAACTGATCATAATCTTTCAGATTACCCAAATAAATCTAAATTTATGGAGAAAAATAAATGAAAGACATTTTAATTTATAATGCAACTAATATTACAGCTTTTGCGGCTAAAATTGGTTCTGTCCTAATATACAATAGACTGTAATCTTCTACTTAAAGAAATTGGGTTGCATACTGAAGATCTGTGTCTCGGTTTTCTTTCTCTTCTGTAGCCTGGTACTAATAATGAGTGATTCTCAACTCTATTGGTCATAAAGGGATTCATGGATTGCTTGTAAAATACAGGTTCTTGGGTCTCCCACACAAGAGTTTGTATATTTGAGCTAGGGTTTGTAAATCTGCATTTCACAGAGTGCTCCAGTTGATTTCTCTTGAAGAAGGTCCATGGGTCCCATATTAAAGAACATGGGACAGGGAGAATAGTCATGTGAGAAGGTATTATCTTTCACCAGCTGGGCTTGAATTTATCCCTGCTTTGTTTTCTCCTGCCCCTTGTTCCAACTACATTAGATTTGAAGGCAGAATAATGCTATGCGCAAGTGGAGAAATAGAGGCAGTGTTAGTAGGGTCTCTGACCCTTGAGGGCAGTGCTTCTGAAAGTCACCCAAGGAAAAGAAATGAGAATTACTAGAGATCCTGGTAAAATCCAGATTCTAATTCAGTTGATACGGAGATAGGTGTGAGATTCTGCATTTCTAAAGAGGCCAACCCTACCACCGCCACACCCCATGTGTCCAGTAGAAAACCAGGGAGCTCAATATTTATATAAGAAGTAGGAAAACAAACAACAAGTTCTAAATTTCAGGATACACATTAGGTTTAGTGAAAAAAGATCCCAGTGCAATTCATCGTGTGAAATGTAATTGTAACCTTGTAGTAGAATCTTATCGGTTATGTATTTAAGTTACAAATATTTAACTACACATGAAAAAAAAAAAAACACCTTTCAAATAATGTCACAGGCAAAGGATGCTGTCTAATCCTGAAGTTGCCAGTATCTGTTATCTGGGAAGAATGTGCAAATAATTTTAGGATTTCCCAATCATTGACAAAAAAGTAAAACTAATTGTTGGAGTGCCTACAAGAAGAATGGAAAACCAAGAGCCCTAGAGAATCCTTGATTAATGAAAAGTTAGAAGCATACACAAAACCAAATGTACTATACTTTATGGACCATACAAGGAGTTGTCAAGGGGACCTTAAATCGTAAGTGATTTTTGCCTTATGCCTGACTTTGGAACTTAACCCCAGCTGTCAGTCCCTCACTAAGTGAGATGCTACTCTTTCTGCGGTTGTGCATGTATATATATGCATATGTACATATATACATATGTTATATATAAGTTATAGTAATATAAACTATTATTATACTCATCTGAGAAATCTGCAGAGAAATGACTATAATAAAAACTTCAGGGCACCTGGGTGGCTCAGTTGGTGAAGCTTCTGCCTTTGGCTCAGGTCATGATCCCAGGGTCCTGGGTTCAAGCCCCGCATCAGGCTCTGACCCTGCTTCTCCCTCTGCCGCTCCCCCTGCTTGTGCACTCTCATGCACGTGCTCTCTCTCTCTCTCTCTTTCCATTAAATAAATAAATAAAGTCTTAAAAGACAAACTTCAATGTTTCTTTTTCTATTCGGTTGGGAATTCTTACTTCACAAATGTTAAAACTGCCTATGGGTGCTTTTTTGTGCAAGCATGTTATGTTTTCATTAGACAATAAGCTCCAGAAGTCAAGTATCATATTTTATGTTTAAGTCTTGTTCAGTACCTTGCTCAAGGTAGACGATCAATACACTTTTCTTAAGTGATGAAGAACTAGACAAATGAACAGATGCAGCTTTCTGCTACTACCTCTGTAGTTAATGAAATGTTAATATTGTTACATCCTGCTGAGTTGCGTATTGAGCTAGTGGTTCTTACTAAAGTCTCATCAGTGCTTTAGTTCTCTAATTTTAGAAAATAATATACAGAATTATCACAAGTTAAACATATATTTGGAACTTAATATACATATTCCCAATGGAAAAAAAAATGTTGGTAGGGTAAATAGAATTTAAAAATTAGTTCCCAAATTAATACCTCATAATGGAACTCAAGTGTTATAATTTGCAATTAAAAATACTGGAAGCCTATATTGCTATGATGCTGATAATTACAGAGCCAAAAATATTCATTTATTAGAAACAAAAGCATTATCTACTCTGTTCCAGGCTAGTACTAGATCCTACCTTTATCATCTGTTTTTATTGTTGTTTCTTCTAATATTTTTTATTGTGGTAAAATACACATAACAAGCATTCTGCTTTTATACCATGAAAATATGACCTCTAAAGTAGCATGTTATATTTTTTAAAAATCAACATTTTATGGGGAAAGATAATAGAGATGAGTTTTCATTTTTATTTAATTTCACTGAAAGGATCCAAGTAACAGTGACTTAGACAAAATTAAGTTTTTCTTTTTTCTGTAGTAGATATTCACAGTTAGTCAACGTAGGGGCGGGATGTTCACAGTGCCAGGGACTCATACACTTCTGTCTTTTTGCTATGCCATCCTAGGGAGGGGACTGCTGCCTCATGGTCCAAGATGGCTGCATGAGCTACAGCAATCCAGTCTGGTTTCCATCCAGCAGGAAGCAGGGATGGTTGAGAAAAGATATGCATATTCGCTTCAAAGACATACTTCAGAAGTTATTCCTCCACCTCTATATACTTATGTACATACTAGGTATAGTCCTGTGACTATGAACTTAAGTCTATAAATTTAAAATTCTGTGAACTATGTTCATAGTCACATGGCTATAGTTAGCTGCTGAGGAATGTTGTCCTTAATCAAAATAGCCATTTATCCAGCTATCATTTTATTGTACTGTGGAAGAGAAGGAAAATATGTAATAGGAGGACACTTAGTGGTCTCTGCCACAACAGGCAAACTTGAGAAGTAAATTTTAAAAATTCATTTTGATGGTATTATTAAAAGATGAATTTTGAGGAAGTCTTTGCCATTTTTATAGTACCTCATAAATTAATATTCCATGTTTGTAGTTTAATACAAACTATTTCTTTAAATGTAAATCTTGAAAGAAATGGTCTGAAAAACGTCACAGGACAAAAATATGGCCTATGACATAAATAGTAAAAATAGAAATGATGTAATGTTCTGCTTAGCGAATGTAGAAGAATTTCATTAGGTAATGCAGTGTTGATGAGTGAATAGTTTTGTCTAACTCTCCTGAATACATAATGTGCCTGAGCTACTCGTACATTGTGAGATCTTCAGATAGACCTTTCACAAGTTGTTCATTTCCTTTTATGCAGTAAGAATGCAGGATGCGGATGTCTTTTTGGTAACATGTTGTACCATGGTTAAAAATGATGGTGACATATGAATTTTGCTGCATAGTGATAATCAACCAGGCACATTTGTAATACTGTCATAGTTGATAGAAATACGTCCAGGTTGCCAATCAGATTTGATAAAGAGAAGAGTCACCCCCAATTTTCCCTTTCCTAACTTCTGACCATTTTATTTATGTATTTCATTTGGAACTAATCAAAAACTATGTGTGTGTACGTGTGTGTGTGTATTTGTACCAATGTTGTACTCAAAAGCACACACATACACACTTGCACTGATACAGGATTTCTTATGAATCAGTTGTTTTTATAAGGGAATATTATAGACATATACACTTGTTCATTTGGGGGGATAAGTATGTTACTTTCTGTTTAAACACAGTAGGATTTTAGTAATAAATTCAAAATTTTAAGAAATTTTAAGGTATAATTTTAAATAACTTGCTATAAAAAGTATGCTATTCTTTTTAGCGACATTATTTCAACCCATCTTTTTTCTTCTTGAAGAACGAGGGTTTAGATTGAATAGCAAGGAGGATAATCTTGGAGACAGAAGACATAGGTTCTAATCTCAGCTCTGCTGTTGGGTTTGAGCAATACATTCTTCTCTCTGCCCTACTGCAGCCCCATCTGTACAACAGGATAATAGTATGGGAGGCCCTCTGCAGGGGACCTGGGACTCCCATCAATAAGGGATGACTTTCATTTCTCTTTCTTTTCTTTTCTTGCTGTCTCCTTGCCTGCCTCCCCGCTTATTCGAGTCCAGTGTTTTCTTGGGGAGTCCTAATGATTCCAGTGTCGGCCCCTGAGGTTAGATGAAGAGTTAACATGAGTGGATGGCTTCAAACCTATTGCAGAATTAGAATGAAAATGACAGAAACTATAGTTCTTACCACGAAGGCATTGATTAAAAATTTGAGGTTAGATGGAAGCCTGCTGAGAGATCTTAAATGGGTAACACTTTGGGGTCAATTAAAATCTCTGTTTAAACCATTCTCAAAGACTGGGATTAGACCCTATATTTTATAAAGAAAATAAAAGAATACAAATTTTTTCCTATTTGTAAGCATCAAAATCTGTTTAGTTTTTTGATCCAAGGTATAAGACTTTCTATAATCCTGACTAGAAGTTTTAAACAAGAGCAGAAAGACCCTTTGAACGAAATTAAATGCAAAAAATTAGTTTTTGAGTTTTTGAAGGATTACCATAGGTTTAAGGTAAGGGTGTTTACTGTTCCACTTTCTGCTTAAAATAAAAACTGACTTTCATTTTATAAATATTAGAGTTCGTTATTCTCATTTAAAATATTACCGAAAAATGCAACAACAACAAATTGCCACCTTCCTAGGCTATTAAGAACCAGAGTAGAAGCATCCTGGGTGTGTTTCCAGATCTGTTAGACCATTAAATTTTCATCCATATTTAACAAATGTCATTATTCAGTTTCATGGGGTCACTGTGTCAAAATGTCTGTGTTAGAACTTTAATTTATTTTCAGAGGTTCCTTTAAGTGGGCAGGAAGCATGGCATGTTGGATTGATTTACTCTCTTTAATCCATCCACTGGTTTGGTTTGCAGCTCAAAACTTATGCTGGGATGTATCCTTCAAACATTAGAATTTATCAGCACCACAGCCAAATCTGAAACCAGAAAAGTCTCCCTCTCTTCTGCTTTCCTTCCTCTGGCTGGTTTTCTTTTAAAAGGTGGGTTCTTCCATTATGTCTCCAGGTAGCGGTAGCAGCCTGCCTGTGTGGTATCCCTTACCAGATGGCCCTCTTAATAAATGCCTTGCTCTTGCCCACCCTCACTTTCTTGATCCAAATATGAAATGCCAGCAAATAAATAAGAGCATTGTACTCTGATGAGTTCTCTTGAGATGAAGAGAAGCCCTGGGGAGAAGAAGCTAGAAACAGCTTTTCTGTTTGCTGGACTGCTCCTAATTACTGCCTAGTAGGTAGAAGACACTGTTTAGATAATATAGAATTTAAAGGGAGAGAGAGGGAGGGAGGGAGACAGAGAGAGTCAGGGAAAGAGGGAGTGTGCATATTATTTCAAATGCCTTTGGTAACACGAAAATACTCTTGGATTGTTCGAGTCCATTTGAAATATCGTGCATGATCTTTGTGAAGGGACCCCAGACTTTGGTCTCGGGGTAGGCAATTGCTGTGTGCAGATTTCACCGCCAGACTAAAAGTGCAACAGAAATGAGTGGGTAATGAGAGCAGAGCAGCCAGTTCTTTAATTGAATTAAAAGCTGGGTGACATCAATGCAGACACCTGTCCAATTACAGACAGGCCAAGGTGTTTACCATTGCTGTACAAGCGACTCGAAGATGACAGAAATCTTTCCGCCCACAGATTAACATAATGAAGGAGAACAGATTACAGTGGATGCCGGCCAAACACCTAGGTTGGCAGCTGGGGGTGGGGTGGGGGAGGGAGGAGGAGTCTGCTCAAGTATGTAAATAGAAACGGGCTTTTTTTCTTCTCCGAAATGTGTTTGGCTTTAAAAAGGATGCCATTTTGCTTTGTGTCTCAGGCTCAGTTTCCAGGCAGAGCATTTATATCTGTCTGCCTTCAGTCAGAAGAGTTAATCACAAAATTTCAACGTCACAGCTGGCTCTTCTGTTGTCTTCCTGCTTCTCGGCACACAGAGTTCTATTAGAGGCTCAAAAGCTTGCACAGCTGGTGTCAACTCCACAATGATTTTCTTTTAGGTAGTCGGGCTGCCTCCAATTACTAATATTTCTCTTTGGCTCCTTTGAAACTTGAGGCTAGAGCAAAGGAAAGAAAGTGTTGGAAATCATCATCATCGGTCAAAAGAAACAATGTCTGTTACTTTGTGGACTCCCCGGAAAGGGTAGAATGGGATTGGGGGTCTCTGATAGTGAGGGAGACAGCTCAGTGACACGAAGCAGATAGAAAAGTCTCCATTTTTCAGTCAGTCATTGAGTGCCAGCTTTGGTAAATCATTGTAAGAGCTGCTGGAAAATAGGACAAGTCAAGAAGTAAAAGGACATCTGCTTTGCATTCAAGGAGTGCCCTAAATCATTTTGAGGGACTTTTTAATTTCAAGGTTCTCCAGGACAAGACTCTTGTCCTCTGCTAGGTGGAAACCCTCAGGACACAGAGTTTGGAGCCGTATACACCAGGACTCTGAAACTTCCTACTGCAATGTGCTTTATTCCTGAAAATGAAGTCCCTGTCCCTATTCTTTCAGCTTGGGCTTTCTGCATGCACAGAGGCCCACAGGACTGCAATTCAAAGGGAATATACTTACTTTACTTCAAACTCCCTTGGTGTGGCATGTCAGGATTTCTCAATGTTAAGCATTAATGCAAAATGCATTATCGCTTAGCAGTGAGAGATCTGGTCCTGCTGGTGGCAATGATTTTAATCTGGTTACCAACACTCCTGTGTTTCTTGGGATACTAACACTTTTAAGACATCAATAATGCTTACTTTATGCTTATTGAATGTTTTTTCAGCTCATCCTCTTCCATTATCAAAAGGGACTGGCAGGTTTCCTGACATGGCTGGGGCCATTTTCTGATTTCACAGAGTTTTGTGGCTGAAAGGGAATTTGAGAGGTCATCTGGCTGGTCTAGAGATAGGGACAGTCTTAAATTCAAAGGAAAAAAGGCTCCTCTGTGATGTCCCTCAAAGAAAAAGACTCATATCCCAGCCAATCTTAAAATTTCTCACTGTCAGGATATACTTCTTTATTTTAAATACCCCAGGTGTCATAAAGGGAGATTACCCAACTTTCTCTTATTGGGTTTTCTATGGACGCAGAATATATGCAGTATTTTTCTGCCTGGGATTCCTTTGAAAATATGTCCCACTATATATTTTTCAGTAATATTGTTAATAACAGTGAAATGTACTTTCAATGATTATCCTTTTTGTCTTTGTCTTTAATTAAATCTAGATCTCCTATCACATTAGACTAGGAAGTCCACATCTTACAAATGCCCTTTTCCACTTGTCACATATGCAAGCATTCTGCTTTATGTATTAATCTATGTACTACTGTTATCATTAGGAGCCTTCAAGCTCCTAATATTTTCTTAGATGAGAAACCTTGTAAAGATCAGACGTATTCAAATATAGCACCACTATAGCACCTTTCCCAGAAGCATAGAGAAGAAATGATAAGTACATTTTGATGATGATATATTGTCATAGTAGTACTACTTTGTTTTCCTTCTTTTTCTGGAGACTGTAAATGTAAGTAAGACTCTGACACTTCAAGTAAGACCATTAGGCCAGGCACTCATTGATCACTATGGATATATCCAAGAAAGGCTACCTTAATTAGTATCGAAGAAAGTATACTTACTTTCTTTCTTTGGTAACAGGAGAACTTCTTGTAACCATCAACTTTAATCCATCCTCGTAAACTGTCCATACTGAGAAACAAGATGTAAAACCACATGTCCCAGGCAATAGGATGACTTTGTTCTGAATTGGAGAAGATGACTTGGTTGACTAACCATCTCCCAACCACTCACTGTAACCTGACAAGGGGAGAGAAAATGCTGAATTTTGGATGCCTTGGTGGCTCAGTCAGTTAAGCATCTGCCTTCAGCTCAGGTCATGATCCTGGGGTCCTGGGATCAAGCCCTGCTCAGCATACTCACCCCTCCCCTAGCTCCTGCTTGCTCTCTCTCTCTCACTCTCTCTCAAATAAATAAATAAATAAATAAAATCTTAAAAAAAAAAGAAAAGAAAATGCTGGATCTTTATACTACTCTTCTTATTGAAATGGGTAATACTGATCTATATTTAGGGAAAAATGATTCTCATGTTTTGATAAACTTTGTCTTTGAGACAAAACATTATGAGCGATTTCCCCAGTGGAAATAGGAAAGAAATACCACCTCGGCATCAGAAAGTACAGCACATTTTTTAAAAGTGTGATTTACAAACCATCCAAAACTTTCCACCTGTGATTTGAAGTTGGCAAGAACCAAAACATCAGCTTGCTTCTTTTTTTTTCTCTTTTTCTATTTTGCCGCTCTCATTTCTCAGTATTTATTATTGTTTCACCTGCCTTGAAATGGGAAATGTGAGCACTTTGATGAATGGCCTAAAAGATGATCTAGTTTCTCTCCAGCATCTTTCTTTAAGAATCTCAGAATTTTTTTATGAAATACAATTTGGTCAACTTCTCTACCAAAGTACAAACCTGAAGAAAGCAAGTTTTGAGAATATTTACTGTTTTTTAAGGTTCTTAAGGTTTAAGGGGGAGAAACTTAGCAAAGGAATTTCATAATACACATATGCATGCAAAGTAACTCCTTTAGTGAAGGCAAGAAAGGTTAAATAAAATGCTGAAGACCATTCAGTGACCGTGAATTCCGTATCTGGTTTGACATGGTCCTTCTTAAAGTCTGCAATAAAACCTTTCTTGCTAAGTTGATGTAACAGTCATAATTCTCCCATTGCACTTCCCTATGATTTGGAAAGAAATAATGTGTCGGGATGAGGTATTTTGTAAGGCCAGTCTTCAAAACTATAAAATAATGAAACTGCTTCTATGATGTTTCTCAGTGATAATATTACCTGGTTGTATATGCATCTGCATGCTAAAGATTTCAGAGCACCAACCTGGATGTATCTAAACCATTGTGTCTCTTTGGACATGGTATTCCTGTGCCCCAGCTAAATCATGACCGTCCCTAAGAGACAACTCTTTTCACATAGGTCACATAGCTTAAGTGATGAACAAAGGAAGCTAATCTTATATCCCAACATGTTTTTCTTGTTTGCTGTAGGATTAAAAGTCTCACTCTCTAGAGGCTGTTTCATTTCTTGTTAGTATGGCGGTATACTAATTCAGACATGCAAGACTCTTGCAGCAGATTTAAAATTGGCAATAAGAAGACATGACAAATATCAAATATTTTCAAAGGATAAAATGGCTAGAACATAGCTCACGAGGTTACCTTAGTTTTGAGTCTGGACTTTTGGGATTATGGTGAAACATCAAGAAATGGGAAAACAAAGCTTAGGAAATAGTTGAGGCTGTGAGGTCTGGACTGGAGCATATTGAGAATGAAATGCTAGTGGGACATCCAGGTGGGATATATGACCTGCAGGGAGAGAGACAGAACCGGAGCCAGGAGAGATATGCAGTCTGTAGCTACAAAGGAGAGATGGAGCTACAAATCACAGAGGTCAGTGTTTAGAAGAAGAAAGAAGCCTGAAGACACTACCTTGTAAAAACAAAAGCTATTTAAAGGACTCTGAAGGGAAGATGAGCCAATCAGTTCAAGGAAAGAAAGGAGCTCTCAGGAGCTGAGGAAAACAACTCCAGAAATTCAATGGCACAGAGAGAGCTGAGGGAGTCAAAGTCCAGTAAGTAGAGGGAAGACAAGGATTTGAGGAAGGATTACTTGATCTGATATTTAGAAATTACCAGTGATCTTCAAAAGATAAAAATCAGGATGTAGTAGCCCAGTGTCGGCAGGAAACTGAGTTGCTGTAGTAACAGCTTGGATTGGCATGGACTCTGCTAGAGCTCTCTCCTTGCACAGCTCTGTGTTGAGCACTTTAGACTCCTAAACTCCTTTAATCTTGATAGTAACACTATGAGGTAACTATCTATTGTCCCCAACTCACAGATGAGAACTGAGACCTCTCCTTCGAGATAGATATTGTTATTACCTGTTTACAGATGAGGAAACTAAGGCACAGGGTCTGAACAACTTGCCCAAATCCATACAACAAATCAGTAGCAGAACTGGCACTTGGATCCAGGCGATCAGGCCTAAGTCTATTCTCTTGACCACTTCACCACCACATGACGAGGATGTGTAGGTGGCAATAAACATTTTCTTTTAAGACATCTAGTGGAAGGAGAAATAACTTCTTAAAAGAAAGTGATCTTGGAATGCAGGTCATGGTCTAGGAAGTTCAAGAAGTAACAGTCACCACGCAGGAACGAAGAGCAGCCCGTTAGGACATGAGGTGGATTCGAGATTGGAGGGAGCTGAATTTGGCATGAGGGAGTCATACATGTGTGTGTATTAGGTCACTGGCACAATGTCTTCTTTGGCCATGAGTTAAGGTGATGGTGCCATGTGCAGCAGAGAGGGCTCAGGGGCCCAGGGCAATGCTTGGGGAGCTGTTGGAATGAAGACTCGAAGCCATCACTGGGGATTGAGGACATGTGGGAGGTGCCCAAGTAGACAATGGCTCTGGTCTTTGCTTCCTCGTGCTCTTTGCTCTTTTGATTTTTTAAAAAATTTCTATTAGGCAGAGGAAATACGAAAACATATATGTTAAATTTTGTGTTTGAAAGATGCAAGCTGTTACCAATATCGGCACATTTAAATAACAACACATTCTCTAGGGTATTGAAGGAGTATACCATGACTGGGACCATCTTTTTATAAGACTGATGATGATCTATATGGTTAGGATTAAAGACAACTCTGAAAAATGTCCACAGTAAAAAACAACGGTGAGCAAATACACAAATTATATTTTTGATACTTCTTTAATTCCTGGGATTAAGTAAATAAAGAGCTTCTGCCTTGATTATGAACATTAGTAAACAGAATGTGCTTTCATTTCTACAGGTACTTTTAATTGCTGAACAAATCTTATGTATTCACCACAAACCCAGGTTAATTCAACACTTCCATGTGCACCACTTCTGTTTAAGACAGGTGTCTTAATTAAATAAACTAATAATTTTGCAAGTAAAAGCACAAAAGCATAATTATCTAATTTGCTAATTGTTCAACTATGTTGATTTGCATATTTGTTAGTTGTAACATGAACAAATAGTTTGTATATGTGTATCCTACCGTTAAAGTAATGAAGCCACTCTTGGGATTAGCATTTCCTAAAGTGTGTTAATAGATGCTATGTAAAAAGGGCTCTTGTTGAATAAGGCTGAAAAATGCTAGGTTAGAGAAATTGAATAGTTTTATTCTGCAGGAGGTCTGGAATCCTAGAATGGGATAATATGCATCTTAACGATCAGATCCACAGCACTCTGCTTCACGAACTATGTATGGAAACCCATTTTTATAGGGGAAAGTCTCAGGGCACTAATGTTCTGAGGAGCACATTTGGGAAAATGCTGTTTCAAGTTGTTTTAACAATAAGTTGGTCTCACAATTTTTTTTTTTTTTTGCTCGTCACTCCATTCTGTAATCAGTACACAGGCAGGAAAATGAATTAAAGAGGCATATTTTTTGTGTATGTCTGTGTTGCTACATCTCTCTCTTTCTCTCTCTCTCTCTCTCTCTCTCACACACACACACACACACACACACACACACACACTGTTCTTTATAGCTGCTTACAGTAAACATACAAACCTCCTTTTCTCCCCTTTTATTGTAGGCATATTGACAGGCTTGCTACCCTTCAAAAACTATGCAGTAACCCTAACTGCTTGCACTTTGGCTGGCTGTACCGAGAGCTCACAGGCATTGAACATCTCTACTCCACAAGAAGGTAAAGTAATTTCAAAGGTCTTGACTTCCACATTTCAGTTATGAATAATAAAATAGGAGAAGAGCTAAATGCTGCAAGGCCATTTGCTGGAAAACCCCAACCTAATTTGATGACAAAGTGCATTGCCAGGCCATAATTGCTCCATTTTTTGGGGGGGTGCGAAAATGAATCAAACTCCATACCCTTTAATGACATGCATCTTTAATAGCTGTAATGCAGATTAATGGGCTTTTTAATTGCTGTTACATTGTTCATGCAAGAGCCTTGTCATTAATATGAAGCATCTGAAAGATTAATGAAAGCTTCCTCATTTTACTATGGCTCAGAAGTAAATCTAGAGACAGTCTGACTAAAAAGAATTGATTGTACGGCACAGTATGAAATTGAGAATCAAACGGTTGATTTCCATGGTCTCTTTGAACTGCTAAACACCAGCACAGGCAACAATTATTTCAGTATGATGGAGCCTCCAAATGCCAGTTGAGGCATTATTAATCACTGCTCGGTTCCTTCTGACTGAAGTCTCACTTTTGTTGTACTTGGAACTTACAAACTGTTGGCATAAATTAATGTTTCAGAAAGCATACGTTAAGAAGGCAGTGAGAAAGAGAAAATATTTTAGCGCTCCAAAGTGAAAGCTTTGCTCAAGAATCAGAACGCATCACTTCAAGAAATAACAGCCCTCCAAACAGTTGAAGCATTATTACTTCATATTTCTCTCTCCTGGATGAGAAGAATTACACTTTCTTCTACTGTCTGGCTGTCAAGTTATTTAGGAGATTGCAAAGCTAGATCTTTAGGGGAAGAGTCAGCCAGCCTCTCTCCCCCAACATCCATCCATCCTCCTTCCTCACTCCCTCTTTTCCCCTTCCCTCTTGCAAATCCTTGAGCAAGTACCCCTTGTGCAGAAGACAAAAAAGAAAGACAAGGGCCCATGTGATGAAACAGGGTAGAGGGCTCTGTGATATCCTTCATGCGACCTTGCCCCAACAACAGCCTCCTCACCGGGACCACGCCATCAGTGACCCGTCATCCATGTTTTCTCAGGGTTCTCTCGGTCTAGCCTGTGGAGAAAAGCACTGTTTCTCTTACTGAGGCATTGCTTCCCCTGGGCCACATGATCCACATGATGGTCCTCTCCTTTAACAAATGCTTCCACCAGCCTCAGTATGGGACGAGCGTCCTTATTTTCTCTTTACCCCCTACTCCCTCTGTCCAGGTTTTGCCTGGAACCCTTCAAACCTACTTCAGAGCTGTATCCCAGAGGGATTCCTACTGGTCCAGTTCACCGTTCACTCTTCATTATTTAAGGAATTCCCAACTTCCAGCTTTTTTAAAAAGTTACTGCCAATGTACCAAACCATAGATGTATTTAGGGTCAATATTTTAAAATTTTTAGTTCCTGTGATTCCGATTTATTCACCATTACAGAAAATGAACGGAACCTTATTTGAAAAAAACAAACTTATACACAATGTTGTTTTCATATATAATTAATTCCATTGATTCTGTGCTTACTGGTTATTTCTATAGAAACACATAGGCTTTTTTGTTTCTATTATGAACCACCCTCCCCAGCATTGCCCGCCTTAGATCAAAAGCTTCTCAAGGGTAGGGACTCCATCCATTTGATTTGCTTTAACAGGCACAGCCCCAAGTGGAGATTATGGGTTAATAATACTCTTGATGAAGTAATGCAAGCATCAGTCAAATGAACTGGTATAATATGCCCCATCCATCATTAATGCAAATTCTCATAAATTCAGGACAATTATTTAGTACTGTTCCTAAAGCAATTACTGACAAGCTGCCCACGAATCAGGAATATTCTATGCATGGCATTTCAGGTTTATTTCATGATTTATTGGGTTAGGTCTGAAAAGTTTGAATTAGAAAAGTAAACTAAAATTAGGCTCTATAAATCTTTTTTTTTTTTTCCCCCCACAGCCCCACAGGAAGTTCAGCCACCGGTAGCCAAATCTCTTCCTAATTCTTTGTTGCTGTCCTGGAATCCACCCAAAAAAGCAAATGGTATTATTACTCAGTACTCTTTATATATGGATGGGATGCTAATCTTTTCGGGAAGTGGAGAGAACTACACAGCCACAGGTAAGACTTCTAGGTATCAGTAAATAGTTCTAGTCTATGTTAGACTATGTATATTTCAGATATCTGTAGTCTGTAATTGTCGGAAAATGTGGTCTTTAAAATTGGGGTACTTAATCTGTCTCCTGTTATTTGGTCCCCTTGTGTGGTCCCTAGCCACACTCATCATGCCCAGTTGTAAATGTCATTTCAAACAAATTCCACTGTCACATGAGTTAACTACTTTAACGTCTTCATTAATGCAGGATAATATTAAGACTCAGATGCGTGACTCAGTGTAGTCTGAATTTTGGTCATTTGAGAAGAAACATAGTATATAAGTCAAAATCGTGTTACAATGTGTGATGACACTTGAATAAAATGAGGTAAATTGCTGAAAACCTTGTAAAATGCAAGAAGCCTACATTATGTCTTGTTGCCTGGTATCTGGATCATGCTTATATTTCTGTAGTAATGTTAGTGGTTATATATGGCATAGTATTTTATAACTATATGTGACTATCCGGTAAGACATCATGAGTCAAATATTGACTGATGAAAAACTGAGGCCTAGAGATATGACGTTCTTCATGAAAGGTCACAACCAGGGAGAGTCAGAGGCAGGATTAATTATTTATGTATTCTCTCCTCCACATTAATGCCAAGTGCTAAGGTTGTAATAGGAAATCTGTGGCACCCTGGCCCTCCTGTGTTGGCGCTCGTGGCTTCAGGGGGACGCACACAGATGCAGGGATGAGGCATTTGTGCACAGGGCTGTGGCATTTACCCAGTGGCATCCTCAGGGTTTATGTTTTTTGTGTCCTCTCCAGACTGAGAACCTTCAAGGGACAAGAGCTATTACTTTAATATTTTGTTCCTTGAGGTTGGAAGGAATTCTGTAATACATGTTCTAGGAGGTAGGTACTATTATTACCCCCAGGTTACAAATGAGGAAATTGAGGCAGAGAAAGATTAAGGAACGTCTTCAAAGTCACACAGGCCGTGAGTGGGATTTTGGCTGTGGGGAAGAGCATGCGGTCTTAAAACAAGTTATTTCACTTCTGAGACTTAGTTTCTGAATCTGTAAAATGGGAACAACTACAATTTTCAAGATTTTAAAGAAAACTAGAGCTAAAATACCTAATGTGTTCTTAGCACTTAGTAAAGAGAATACTCTTATTTCTTGTAGAATGCAGAGTTCATGTTTTAAACTTTAAAAATAGATTAATCCTGTCCTAATGATGTCTGAAGGCATTATTTTAATTAAATATTATAGGCCACAGAAATTACTTCAAAAGAAATGAAAAATATCTTGGAATGAACTATACACATGAATTAATAATTAATAGAAAACACTTTTGTAGGACCAAAAAATATCATCATGCATAATAGGAAAACACAATTTTTAGGCCCAGTACGGACATTTTCTCTGAGAAGCCTTCTCTGACATCCCAAGTATGAGTTGATCTGATGCAGGTATGCTCCTTGTAAACCTGTGTGCCTCCTCTTTTTTTTTTTTTTTTTTGTGCTGTCTTTGAATAAAGTTGCTTATTTACTTGTCAGTTTGCCCTTCTGAACACTAAGCTTCATAAAGACATGACCGTAAGTGTCTGGTTCATTACTTTATCTCCAGGACTTAACACAGAGTGGGTATATTTATTCATTTGAATAAATGAATGGATGAAGTTGGGTGATTGTTGGGAACAGAAAAAGAAGCTAGCAAAGGGGAAATTGTGGAGGGCAGGGGTAGGGTGGGAAAGAAAAAGTGACAGAGAAAAGAAAAAAGAAAGGTAGAAAAAGAAACAAAGATCCCTTCCATGGGTAGACACGAGCACTAGCCCAGTCCATAGGGAAGTTGTGTGGTTGATAGTAGGTCTCAAAATGTAAACCTTGACTATTTCCAAACTGTGCAGAATGCCATTTGAGGTGACACTGTGCACAGCCAGAAGATGAGCAGTGTGGGGAAGACAGGAGGCCAGAATTCACATTGATTTCCAATGCTACTTCCAAAATGATACAAATTATGTATATTGTTTGATTGAATCATAAACAAAACCATGTGACTCTGGTGTCTGCAATGAAAACTCTTGGCAAATGTTACCAGAGTGGATTAGTACAATAGATGTCCCCCAAATATAATACACTGTAAAGGACGTGAAATATTTTTAAAGTGCCCACAACCATCTCATCAAGCTACAGAGATAATAGATTCTTTAATGGTTTTCATTTTTTATGTAGATTTTTAAAGATTAAATCCTAGCTAGTATTCTTTTTTCCTATAGCCTTCTTGGCTCCTAGTAAGCAACTGTATTTCTTGCCATTCTCATCCCCAAACGGCAGAAGATATGAGGCCCATTGAGACTGCAACACGAAGGAGAGAAACGAAGCCAAAAATGTTATGATGGGATTCAAAGTTGTGCACGATTAAACTAGCATGAGAGCTAGTAAAACCGAGGCCGAGAGAGGTTAAGAAATTCTAATCCAGGGGCACCTGGGTGACGCAGTCGTTAAGTGTCTGCCTTCAGCTCAGGGCGTGATCCCAGCGTTATGGGATCAAGCCCCACATCAGGCTCCTCCGCTATGAGCCTGCTTCTTCCTCTCCCACTCCCCCTGCTTGTGTTCCCTCTCTCGCTGGCTGTCTCTATCTCTGTCAAATAAATAAAAAAAAAAAGAAAGAAATTCTAATCCATATCAGAGGAACCACTTCAAATATGGACCTGTCTGACCCCAGAGTCCATGCTTTCATTCTTTCCACATTCTGCTACTCAAATTATTACATATTATCTTATTTTTTACATAAATAAATATTATATATTATTATACATTCACGTAATGTGTAAATATTTTGTGTAAATATGTAAATTATCAACATATTCACATAAACATATGTGTAAATATGCAAATATTTACACCGCATGTGAATGTTACATAATATGTAAACATTACATATTTACGTAAATAAATATTACAAATTATTACATATGATTTTATTTTTCCTCCCAACAATGCTGACAGGGAGACCAAAGCCTGATTGCAAACCCCAGAGCACCCATGTTATTCTTTTTTGGGCTGCCACAACAAAATACCAGAGACTGGCCGGCTTAAACAACAGAAATTTATTTCTTACAGTTCTGGGGACTAGAAGTCCAAGATCAAGGTGTTGGCAGGTTTGGTTTCTCTCGAGGCCTCTCTCCTGGGCTGTCAGACAGCTGCCTTCTCACCATGTCCTCCCAAGGTCTTTCTCCTGTGTGCACAGCCCTTTCTTACCCGGTCACCAGTCCTGTTGGATTAGGGTCCCACCCTTATGATCTCACTTAACCTTAATCACCTCTTTAAAAGTCCCATTTCCAAATATAGTCACATGGGGAGCTAGGGCCTCAAAATATGAATGTGGGGGAACACCGCTCAGTCCATAAGAGCACCCTAAATGGAGTGCTTTTTCTACTATCAGCCTAGGCTGAATGCCCACTTCTGTATAGAGTCTCAAATCATGTGAGGATTGAAGAAAGTAGCCTTTAGGATCCTTTTCAACTCTAAGATTTTATATCTGTAATAGGCACTCGTTTTAGGTCGTTTAGGTCTTCAAAGTCTACCTGTCTACTAGGAACTGCAGAGAAGGCACAAGGAGAAAGGGACGCTGTTTATCTAAAGTCAGCCAGGAGAAACCTGATAGAAGAAAGCCTGGCCGTTTGAACAGGCTCTAGCCTCTTCAGACACTGCATCGTACCACGTTCCATCATCAGATGCGTCCATGACGTCGTTAGGACTTGTTGCTCGTCTTTGTGTCAGGATCTTTGTGAACCGATCTCCTTTCCATGCTGAGAGTGGGAACTTCCCCTGGTGAGGGCCAATGCTGTCAGTCATAGTGAGAGTTTAGGGCTACTGGAACGGGGTCTCTTCAGTGCTGAAATGCCGATTCATAGGGAGACAGAGAAATGGAAGATGCAGTCTAATGGATTAGAGAAATAATTAATAATATTTTTCGATTATAAAAGCAGTATATGCTTATTGAAAATAATTGAAAAGATCCAGATGTCTAATACCTGATAATCCCACCGTACCTATAGAAACTCTATGTAAAATGTAATTCCTTCTAGTACCTTATTCATGTTAACAAAGTTGATCTATAATGTATAATGTTGAATCCTCACATATTTCCTTATTATGACTGTATCCCACTTTATGAAGCATTTTTCCTGAAAATATTTTGAAATATTTTAATACTAACATCACATCCCATCCAAATGTACATTAATGTATTTAACCACTTGAAAGAGTTCAAGTTTCTAATTTATCTCTCTTTTAAATATGTTGTGATAAATATGGTTGTCTGTAATCTTTGTTTATTAGATTCCCAAAAGGGGAACAGCTAAGTCAAAAGTAGTGAACCTTCCCGAAATATTTGATACACATTTTCTTGCTGTTTCCCAGAAAAGTTCGTCAGCAGGCCATGTTATATTCTTTAATCTTTGATAATTTTTCAAGCAAAAAATATTATTTTATTTTTGTTTGCATGTTTAACTACTAGGTATAAGGCATACTTCCTACATGTTTATTAGAGATTTACGTTGTGCTTTGATTCAGCTGATCATAGCCTTGATGAGCAAAAATTTAATAGGTGAGGAATAATTTTGAAACTTCCTCAAGAGCTGTGTTTTATACCCTGTTTTCCCTGGTTGTAATCATCTGCATGTTTAAAATTCCTTGTCTTCTACCCTATCAAAAACTTCCTTAAATAATCTGGCTTAATGTGTCCTCCTAAATATTCGAAGTGTCAACCTTTCTTTCCTCACTCTTACTCCATTTATTTGTAGCTTCCTCTTAAGTTCCCACAGAATCCCAACATTCTTCTGTTATGTGTAGCAAATGGATCTTGCTGCCATGTGGATACAGGTAAAAGTAAATGCATTTCAATTCAGAAGGCACTTAGCATCTCGGTGGCTTGAATTTTTTTTTCTTCCTTCTCTTAAATATGAAGCATTAAAAGTCAAAGGCATTGCTGCTCCTCGAGTTAGTACAAAATATATTTAAAAATGCATACAGTTCAAATTTTTTGCCTTGCATAGGCCATAAGCTAGTAGTATGGTGGGTCAGTTGTGACACTGAAAAATGAATCCAGTTAGAGAACCTCCCGAAGGCTGTTGATGTTTGCTATAATAAATAGCACACACTTTAAGTCAAACTTTTTCATTCTGTATTCAAAGGTAATGGATTTTTCGTAACCATAGTAACCTTGGTGTATTTCTGGATAAATACATGAGGTATATACATTCTAGTTTTATTTTTGAATATAAACTACCACATTATGTATTACTAATAATATGAAAAATAGGATGTAGGTTAGTATAATGACAGCTTAAACTAGTATGCATTTTTCTTCTGCAAAAAATAAATATTTATCAAAAGTATAGGTTCAATTAATTTTTCCCCCAGTTTTGTGGTATTCTGGTGGTGCCATTTATCTTTTTTTGCAAGATCTCCATTAATCTCTTATTTCTGTCCCATAACAGATTTTTAAGAATTTCGAGGTAAAAACAATTGTGCTTTAAAGCTTATGATTAAAAACATTATTGAAAGATTGAAGGACCTATATTGATATCACCAACAGAGCTATTGTGAGCCACTTAAGATGGGCGTATATAGCATGTTCATAAAGAGGTAGAAAAAAAGAAACCTTTTGTGAGACCGTTCAACATACCAGGATTGTTTCAAAGTTCAGGCTAGATAGCATCCTGATTGATGATGACTATCCAAACTGTAGCCAACCAGATCATTCTCATTTTAAATGAGCACCCTACCAGAAACTGGCAATCTTTAAGAAGTTTGTGAGATGTTTCAGAGAAGCCTACAAAGTTTTTGGAAACAAGGATAACAAGATGGTGGGAACGGGGAGAAATATACTATGGGCGTGACAAGGGCGTTTATGTGAGCTGTGCAAACTGGTAAAGAAAGACTAGCGATCCCTTTGGACAGTTCTATTTTTATGACACAAATTCTTGTTGGTGACCCTACCTGAGCCACTGCTGCTTATAACTCCTAGAACTCCAAAGGGGTAAATAAAGGTCGATAAGGACTCTGTAATGTAGACATAGATATATCTGACACCAAACCATAAAACGTATGCTTTCAAGTGTATCATCTAATAAATCTATAGTAGTCTTATGATTGAGTACAAGTGGCTGATTTCCAGCATGAGGGAAAGTATCTTTCCACTGCTGCCTAATCGGGACCTGGGCTTCTATCACTGAGGCTAAGGCAGTAAAGAAGCAAGGATAACAGCAATGTAAGAGTGTGTGTGTGTGTGTGTGTGTGTGTGTGAGAGAGAGAGAGAGAGAGAGGACATGTAACAGAGACAGAGAAAGAAGGAAAGGAAAGAGGAAAAGCAGATGAATATCTGGAACAGTTAGATAGTAAGTATTTATATCTTTAACCAACTAAAAGTGCAAAAACTGGGAGGTTTTTTTGGTCTCATTTGCCAAGGTCAAAAAAGAACCATGTTTAAACAGCAAAATAGAAATGTTCATCTTGAATCTTCCAAACACTTAAGTATGACGATGAGAAATTTATTGCAGAAGAAGCTGTATTGCTTATGGCACAATAAAAAAGCATTTAAAGGTTAGGTACTTCTAACCAAGCATTATAAGGAAACTTAACAATTCTCTACAAATTTGAGCTAAATTATATTCATTCCCACTGATGGTTTACAAAAGATCCTTTCTTAGCAAAATAAAACTTCACTTTAACCTTGATATTATCTGGAATTTTACAGTTTTGAATACCAGTGCATCTAAATCACTCCTTTTACATAAAGTAATAGTTTTGAGGGGATACTGTTAACATGCCTGTGTTCTAATCCATAAGGCCGAGTATTAATAAGACAGAGCGTATGAGGGTTTTCAGGTAAGGCGATGATCTCATCTATGAGTCATGGTGCTTCTGTATTACAAACTAAGTCATACTTTGTGCCCTTTTTATGTCACAGACATACAGCACTGAATTATAAAAAGTCTAAGAAGCCTTGAGGCTAAAAGGAAAAAAAAAAAAGCCTAACTTATGAAAAGAGGCTAGATCACTAACTCTGTGATCAAAGACTCCAGGAGAGTTGCTCCAGGTCTGGCCACATACCAGATCCTTGGGTCAATCAACAGGGGATGCTTGACTCTTAAAGGGTAACTTAGTAACAAAGGGCCAAGTGAAATGAAATAACTTATACAGATGTTGAAATATCAGTTGTGGTTAGTTGTAAACATTACAACCAAAGTGTCATTTTTACTTTAAGATATTTCTAGAGTGTACCAGTATGTGAAGAAATGAAACTTGTTTAAATTTATATTTTAAAGCCTATACTCAAATATTTCCTGTAATCTGTTAACCTAAGTGATGAATAATATGTTCTTAAATAAGTAGGAAAGGGCTTTATATTTGAAGGGATTTCAGAGGGAGAGAGGGAAGTAACGTCCAATAGAAAAGGAGTGGCGTTCAAAGGGGAAAACAGTGATGGAATACGCCCTTCCATTGAGATGTTTATAAACAGAGGCTAACTGTTGCTATGCCAGGCACAGTGACAACTGCCATTATTTTTTAATTTATTTTTAAAAACTTAATTGAATTATAAATTCTTATCAAAAACATAAAACATATCTTCAGCGGACAGCTTGATGAATATTCACAATGTGAACACATCTGTGGAGCCAGCACCAAACCAAGAAATAGACACTGTTAACTCTCTAGAAGCACCCCATTTTTGCCCTCAAGTCTTATCTTCTGACTCAGGTGATGCTTTCCTCTTAGCATAGATTTGTTTGCTATTTTATTTTACTTAATATGAATGGAAGCAAATAGTATGTTCTCTTTTGTCACTGGCTTCCTTTGGAAATGTAGGTAGAGACAGTGAATCAGTGATACAGTCTTTTGTGTTCCTCTTCCTATACCCTGAATCCTCCGACTCTGGATAGTTGCTATAACACTGTCAGTTGTTGTTTTCTGACCTTCTAGAAAGCCATTGTAGGTTTTCAGAGGAGGGGGGGTGGGAAGATGGGGTAGCTGGGTGATGGGCATTAAGGAGGGCATATATTGTGATGAGCACTGGGTGTTATAGGCAACTAATGCATCGTTGAACACTACATCAAAAACTAATGATGTACTGTATGTTGGCTAACTGAACATAATAAAAAAATAAAAATAAAAAAACAAAAAAAAAGAAATTCATTTAATGCAAAAAAAAGAAAGCCACTGGAATACTTAAAGAATGAAATATCTACATCTTTCTCTAAGTCCAAAAGTAAGAAATAATTATAGAAAGTCTTCATCTATGAAATTAAAAGTTAGCACATGAAATCACTGGCCTGTGTACACCAGCAAAATAATTTCTGAATGTCCACTAATGGAATATTGTATGGCCATATAGCTTATGAAGCAGTAGAAGAATATTGAATAATGCAGAAGGATGTTAAAAACACATTTTCATCAACAGCATGTAACACATGAGTCTATTTTAGTAAAATACATGTGAGTATATATACATATGTGTGTTTATGTACATCTAATTGTTAATAGTGGTTGTCTTTCAGTCATGGGATTTAAGTGTTTTCTTTTCCTTAAGGGGAGTCTTTTCATCTTTCAAGTTCTCTGCAGTTTAGATATTAAAAGGAGAATTTTTGTAGTATTTTTTCACAATTTTAATATATATGTAAAAAGTCTGTATAAAGGATGCATATTTTAGGACTCTATCACCTATTAATACTTAGCTTTGACTTCTTTCTAGTCTTTACCCTGATATTTAATCAGTCGATCCCTTACTTACCTCTTCTGGCCAGTGTCAATGACAGTCTTCTCATCACCCCTAGAATTATCTACTGCCATTAAAGCATCACACAATGTGTTTGATGATCTACCCCAATTCACACATTTTCCTTTGATTCACGGAATCTTTCATATAATTTTACTACAAATTTGTCACTTAAATATCTTCTATCTTGTAACAGAAACTTAAAGGGGATAAATCTTGATCCAAAACCAAAATGTAGGTTCATTGAGTACAGTTATCATGTGTTTATTTATTTTCATAATCTCTATAGTATGTATCATAGAAATAAAGACCCAATTGGCATCTAATGAACTCTTATTGAATTGAGTTGAAATGAATTGGATTAAATTGAAGAAACACTGGGAGTCAGTAAACTAATATTTTAAAGTAAATGACAACAAACACCGATGCATAATTCAGAAGTAATTAATATGCTAAATGTGGTAAGCAGTTTTAATGAGGTAGGCTGTTCCTGTAGCTTCTTGGAAATTTTCATGTAATTATCCAATATGTAGCTTTTTTTTTTTTTTTTTTTTTTGTTAAAATTTTTTTATAATGAGGTAGGCTGTTCCTGTAGCTTCTTGGAAATTTTCATGTAATTATCCAATATGTAGCTTTTTTTTTTTTTTTTTTTTTTGGTTAAACTTCTTGTATACGTTTGCTAGGGCTGCCATGACAAAGTATCACTGAGTGGGTTAAACAACAGAAATGTATTGTCTCACAGTTCCAGAGGCTAGTAGTCCCAGATCAACTTGTCGACAGGGTTAGCTCCTTCTGAGGGCCAGGAGGGAGAAGCTGTTCTGTGCCACTCTCCTGGTCTCTGGTGGTTTGCTGGCAATCATTGGCATTCTTTGACCTGTAGATGCTTTGTCCTGATCACTGCCTTCATCTTCACATGGTCTTCTCCTTGTGTACCTGCCTATGCCAAATTTCCCCTTTTTATAAAGACACAAGTCATATTGGATTAGGGTGTCATCTTAACTTGTTACTGCTACAGCAGAACTACTTCCAAATAAGGTCATATTCTGAGGTACTGGGGGCTAAAATTTCAACATATGAATTTGGCAGTGTGGGGTGGGGGGTGGGAAGACACAGTTCAACCTATGACTAACTCTATGTATTTGATTCTGTGCTTAGTAACATCCTGACTTCCTTCAAAGACCTAAAAAATATCAGAGAAGATAGGCTTCTAATCAAAATCAGTTTAAAAATGGATACATCCCGTGAAAATAATACAATTTAGAAAGGGACAATCACAAGTATCTGGAATGACTCATTCATTCAATGAATATTATTGGGTGTCTACAAAGTAGATACTCAAGATTTTCTGAGCCTTGAAAAGCCAATGGGAAACACAAGGTGCAAAGGGTCTGCCGTCATGGAGCCTATAGTTCAGTGCGGAGTGGTTAGAGAAGGCCTCATACTATTCATCTTACAGTGCTTAGTCTTCTTGAAATAAATGAAAACTGAGTCTCTCCTGAGGGTAGCAATTTCTTCTTCAGTCATTTTAAGTGGATTTAGATCATTCCCTGATGTCTGTGTAATTCAGAAATCAAGAGGATGGGGTCAACAACTTCTGACTTTCTTCTACCATACTTCATTCCAGATGATGACTTTTTACCTTCCTTTAGTACTTACCGATCCTATAAGATCCATGCTCTTTGGCTAAAAGAAATTCTTTTCTCTGTTTTGCTCATCTTTGCTAACATCCTACTTCTGTTTCCCAATTCAGTAAAGGCTTGAGCACTTAATATATTTGCCCACTTCTTCTTTCTTTACCCCAGGTGTGTGAGGATCCTGTGTTGCTTCATCCATCTGTCACAGGAACAATCCATTAGACAGGTCGGCCTCCCATATCTTTTATCTTCTCATCTCTAAACTCAACTGTACTGTTAAGTTACTTGCCCTCTATTCAATATCCTGGACCTTGCCATCACTTAGAAATGCTCCATGTCTAACATATTAGGTTCAAATATGCCACTATCCAAAAACAAACACCCATTTTCCAGCTCCTCCACTCATTTACTCACACTAAAAATGTTTGTATTCTTCTTTGAAACTTTCAGTTTCTTAACCTCTCCTGCTCTCCCCATCTATTAGACCCTGTTTTTCCTTGCCTTCTAAGGTAACTCCATAACTTGAAATATTTTCTTTTCAATTTTCTTGACTTTCTTGCCATGTTGTTATTGCAACATATGCAAGTGGTAACCCACCAAATCTAGATCAATCTAATTGTGTTCCTTACACCTCAACGTGGGGGTCCTGAGCTCTGCTGAAGGAAATCTAATAAGCATCCAGATTGGTTCCAATCTAATATCCAATGTTCTCCAGTCACTGATAAGCTCCTAAATGCTTCCTCTGGATCTTTGTTTCCCCACTGTGCTTTGCCTTACATTCTCCATTATGGGCTCTTCAGTCATTGATCACATTTCTTCAAACCCTGGCCTCCCTGAATCTTAGCAGAATACTTTGCTTTCCATCTCAAACTGAAGCTCTTAAATGGGATTCCTCTGCTTGCTGTCACAGAACCTATTAGCTTTTCTACACCAGAATAAGTGTTCCCCTTCTTTTAGGAAACAAAGAAGTGTCTATTCTCCTGCAGAGGGGTAAGCCCCTCTGCCCCCATGGATCTTCTTCTACCTTCATGAGTACTTCTCTATCAGTTAGCCTGACTTTTCTTTATCCTACCTATATTAGCTTTTTCCATCAGCATTTCTAGAGGCTCATATCTCTTATGTGGAGAAGAAGAAAAAAGACAAACAAGGAGAAAACATGTCCTGGTTCTGAGTTCTATCTTCCACTCCTGTTCCCAACCTTCCCAACTTGGTCTTTCTCACATTCACAGCCACAGTCCTTACCTCCACTGGCTCACTTGCTTGGCCTCCTTACCTCCTGTGCATTTGCTGGAGCTTCCCTGAAAAAAAAAAACAACCAAACAAACAAAAAACTCCATACAAATTGGGCGCCTAAAACAACAGAAACTTATTCTCTCATAGTCTAGAGACTAGAAGTCCTAAGTCAAGGTGTCACTAGAGCTAATGCTCCCTCTAAAAACTGTAGAGGGGCACCCTTCCTTCCCTACCCCAACTTGTCATGGTTACTGGCAGTCTGGAGCATTCCTTCACTTTCAGCTGCATCACTCCAGTTTCTGCTTCTGTCATATGCACCGTTCTCCCTGTGTCCAGATTTCTCTCATCCTGTAAAAACACCAATCATATTGGATTTAGAGCCCACCCTAATTCAGTATGATCTCATCTTAACTTGATCATGTCTGCAAAAACCCTATTTCCAAATAAGGTCACATTCACAGATAACAGGGGTTAGGATTTGAACAACTTCTTGAGGGGGAAATTTCAACCCACTACAACTCCAATAACTTCATAAATACTTGACCACTCAATTGAAACCATTCTCACCAAGGCTGTCAAAGTTCTTATGGTCCCCAATTCAGGGACCATGTGAAAGCACTGTAGTTCATGGCACTTTGACAGATTGTCGGTCATTTCTTCATCACAGAGCTTCTTCCCTTAATGTCTGGGATATTCCACCTTCTCAACTTTCCTGTTACTGCTCAAGATCTCATGTGTCTTCTCTTCTTCTTTTCCCTCTACCCACAAATGTTAGTTTATCTCGGGGTTCTTCTTGGAACATTCCATACAATATTTCTGTGATGACTCAGTCCTTATCTCCAGTTCAGACATTTTTTCCTAAGCTATAAACATTTTCTAACTGCCTATTGGACACTCCTGCTTCAGGCATTTTACTCCAAGTCCCCCAAACTGAATTCATTATATCTGCTACCTCCCATAAAATAGTTTTTTTTTCCTGAATTTCTCATCTCAGAGAAGAGTAACACTATTCACCCCTTTGCCAGAAATAAAAACCTGGATTTAATCTTTTACTTTTTCTTTTTCATCCCTCATATCCAATCTTAAAATAAAATTCAAACTCCTTATGTTGGCCTATAACACTTCTCTGACTCCTATCTACTTTCTTAGCTGTATGCCATTCTCCTACTCCTACTCTCCTACTCTTACTCCCATTTATTTCTACAGTGCTGGTTTTCTTTCTGTTTGTGCTTGTTTTGTTTTTTGTTTTTTGTATTTTTTTTCCCCAAAATACAATAAGCCCTTTCCTATGTCCAGACCTTTGAACTTGCTGTTTTTTTTCTGACTGGAATTCTCGTCCCCCAGTTACATGAATAACTCATTCTTCTCCTTGAGTTCTCAGATTCTGTATATTCGTTAGGATAACCTAGATGATGTGAACACACACACACACACACACACACACACACACACACACACACACTAGTTTCTGTTAGCAGAAACAGCCTAGAAATTCACTTGTCATTCAGTTAACAGCCATGTGCCAGTGAAGAGTTGGATCAGCAAAGCTTCCTTCCTGTACATAGTCATTCAGGGTCCCAGGCACATTTAGGTCTGCCATCTCTTACATGTGACTCACAGGTGGCTCTGGAGTTTATCTCCATTCCTGTACCAGGTAAGGGAAGGGAATGAAGGATAGTAAGTTGGAGATTTTTATGGGCCAGGCCTGGAAGTGACCTATGTTACTTCTGCCCATATTCTAAAGGCCATGACTCAGTCTCCCAGTAGGCAGCCTAAAACAACATCCATGCTCCTGCTCATAGTTCTGTAAGTCAGAAGTTTGCGTAGGCTTGGCTGGGTCACTAATTAGGGTCTCATTAGGGCAAAACCAAGAAATTGGACAGTTCAGACTCTCCTCTGGAGGCTCTGAGAAAGCATACACTTCTAAGCTCATTCAGGTTGTTGGGAGAATTTGATTCTTTGCAGTGCTAGTGCTGACATTTCTGTCTCCCAGCTGGCTGTCAGCCAGGGGCAGCTCAACTTGAAGAGCCTCTCACATGGCCCCCTCCACTTCCAGAGCAAGAAACTCCTTTGCGTCAATTCCCCTTCATGCTTTGAATCTTTCTGACTTTCTGCTACCAGCTGGAGAAAACTCTGCTTTTAAAGGGCTTATACCACAGCAGAGTCATCTCTTTTTTCCATATAAGGTAAGGTAACCATGGGAGTGATATCTCATCATAGTCCCAGGTTCCACTCACACTTAAAGGGAAGAATTTGTGCAGGGTTCAGAGGCAGAATCATGCAGGTGCTAAGCCCTGGTTTCCTGGTAAAACAGAAACAGTACTACCTTTGCTCCTAGTGGGAGAATTAAATGTGATAATGCATGTAAAAAATGGTTAGTATGGTGCTCATAACTCTTTCAGAACATAGTAAATGATCAACAAACATGTGTTATTAATTGTAGAAATAGATCAAATTATTGTTACATCATGACAAAGATTCTAAATGCAAAGAATCCCCTTCAGACATGGCACTCAACTACATAGCTTATTTAATTTAGAAACTACTTGTTGAGCATCTACTACGTGCAAGGTTGGAAGTTACATTACTGATTAAGACATTTTCATGTTTCCTCAAATTGTTCCCAGTTCAATTGCTTAGACAGAAATAGACACAACTAAATGTCATGCTGTCCAGCCAGTGGTGAGTTCTCTGACAGATGTGAGAACAAAGGGAGAGGTAATCAGGAGGATAAAGTATCACCAGAGGAAACGACTTTTTGCAGGCTTTCGAGGAGAGTTTCAGAACTGGGAGTCAGGCAAGCCTAAGGACCAGGGTAGAATAGTCCTTGGCACAGCACTGTTTATGTGTGTTTCACAAAAATTAAATAGGGCCTAGCTTGGTATGACTGAGTGCCCTGGGTGGATGGACAGGAGTGGTGAAAGCCTAGGTGAGAGTCAAATTATCAAAGGTGCTATAGGTATGTTGAGATGTCTCTGTTCTGAGGCACTGGAGGACCAGTGAAGGATTTACAGTAATGATAGAGCATGAACGAATCAGTGTTTTGGAAAATAAATAATTGTAGTAATGGCATGCATCCGAAACAGTCATAGCTGAACCTACACAGCTGTTGTCTCCATTCGTAGGTGAAAAAGCAAGTAAGAACTTTAAATGCAAGAAGCTAATTGGACTTAGCAATACAGATGGCAAAGGATGAGCAAAAGAGGAGAGAAAATATTATGTTTATTTGTTAACAGCTCTATTGTATTATATTTCTGTGCATTAGTCAGTGTAAAATCAAATCTACTTATTTTAAATCCTTTTAAATGGTGTTTAAATATTTCCTGATGACACAGTCTGCTAAAGAATTTACCCTTGGTGCAGATTTCCATTAACCTTATTGCAAATACTAAGCCTAATATTGTACATTTTTAGGGTCCTCGATTATGGAGTAAAGCCCAGTGACATCATTATAAAACCACATCTGGATAAGCTTTAGTGTCATTGTCTTTCTATCCGATTTAGGAAATTCAGCAAACTATAGGAGAGTAGCAGTATTAACAGACCCTACGTTCTCAGATTTTTAGGATGCCCTTTCTCTAAAAATAAAGGCAGAGAGGGATTAAACCTTTAAAGCCATATGTGATACAGGGAAGTGCCCAGTACAGAGACATCAGTGATATTTGGGGAATTTAGTTATATTGAATATATAAGAACAATAAAGGAGTCAGAGATTACATTCAAAGTAGTCTTTCCTCATATCTTACTTTTCTCAAATTTTTATTGTTTTCAGAGAACCTATATGAATCTTTCAGTTCCCTAAAGGATAAAATTCACTTCGCATTTTTATAAATTACTTTCAAAATAGTATCTTTGTATCATAGAGACGAACAATTAATGACCAGGAAAGCTTAGGTTATTTCTAGTAAAAGAAAGACTCAATAATAAAACCAGAAAGAAAAAAATTTTTTTTCACTCACCTAAGTACTTGATAGCTATCTTACACTGGAAATGTCATGATATATTGGATTTTATCCATGACAAATTTTGAATGCTTCAAAAGCAGTGGTTATTATTCATTCTTGGTTTTACAAAGTAAATATACTATGATTCCTGAGTCCTGAGTCTTTTAGCTGCAAGTAGTAGAAATCTAACAATTTCATCTTCGTTCCTGGAATGGGAACCATTATCTATTGTAACATGCGGGCTTTCTTCACGGACTGGAAAACACGATTAGCAGCAACTCTTGAGTTCTTACCCCACGGCTGGACAGCCTCCTCAACTCCAGATTGAAAAACATTGAGGAAGGATGCTGATTGTTTCATTTGGATCATATATCCACCTTTGGGGCCAAAAGGGCAGGATCTGGCTACTAGAAGAAGAGAAAGAAAGTATAGCCTCTGAAGATATCATTATGAGCTAGAGCACCACTCCAAATGTTGACTATTATCATTCCAAACTTTGGCTCATTTGTTACATTTACAAATTTTGGAATCTGCCAACAAACCCTCAACCTTACTTACACATATATTTTTTCCCTTTGAATGTGTTTTATAAATACGTATCCTAGGAAATCACCCAACTCTGCTGTCCACCGTGTTCTTCCTTTTGAGAATTTCCGTGAAATTTTATCTAGTTTCTTAAATTGAATCTCTGTTTTGTTGATTTATTTTCTCCCATTGTTGAAACCCTCAAATCTCAGTGCATGGCTTCCTTTCCAAAATAAGAAATGAATGTTTAGAGTATTCCTCTAACTTTTTTGTTTGGAGACCATTCATTCCTTGATTTTTTTTTTCAAGTATATATTTAAATTCTAGTTAGTTAACATACAATGTAACATTAGTTTCAGGTGTAGAATCTAGTGATTTATCACTTACATATAATACCCAGTGCTCATCACAGTAAGTGCTCTCCTTCATTCCTTGATTTTTATCATCTGCCTCAGAACATCATTCCAGAGTCCTCCTAATGCCATTAGTGATGCATTACACCCATGATATCCTTTTTGTAGCTAGAGTCTAAGTAGCTTAAGTGTCTTATCTCCATTCATCTGTATTTATTCAAAATATATATTTAAAAATATCACCTACTATTTTTCCAGCACAAAAAAGAATTGCTGAAGATTGAGGTGTAAATTGTCTTTACCTTTTGTTTCGGTCAGCTGCTTTAAATCTAGTGGATGTATAGCTCTAATACAAATAATCAAAAAACAGTAATAAGTAGCATTCCGAACATCTTGCTGGCTTTTACATTTTATTATGTTTGAGGTTCTTCCAAAGTGGCTGATTCTTCTGATCATATATACATATGTGCCAATAAAATAAAACAAAATGTAATAAAATAAAATATAAATGAAAAAGCCTAATAAACATCAATAAAAGATTAGTTAAACAAGTTACGGTTAATAACTAATATGCACACCAGGTATATTACATGCTCATTTAATAGAATGAGCAATCTTTACTGGTACGGTAGCATCTTCAAAGTATATCATAAAGTACTAATGTAGGACAGTATATTTTATAGTCCACTAACATTCGCATATTTGGTTATATTCTTAGATTTCCTCTGGAGGTATACATGAATATGTAATAATTGCTGAATTCCTAGAAGGGAACTGGATAACTTGGGAACAAGGGTAGAGGGAGACTTGATTTTCATGTGAGCTCTTTTGTATCTTTTAGTTTTTGTACCATGCCTATCTATTAATGTGTTATCCATTCAAAATTAAGCACAATTTAAAAACAAAATTATTATAAAATAGTAAATTCTAAGTACAAAAGAAAATTTGAAAAAAATAAAAATTGTCCACAATTTCACCCACCGGAGATGATCACTAATCACATTTCAACTTGTATACTCACCATCCTTTGATCTTTTTTTGTTGGTGCACAGATATACACATACAATTTGGGCCAGACTGTTTCACAATCTTTCACAACTTTATAATATATAGTGATCATATTACCAAATTACTAAATTATTTTCTAAATCCTGCTTTAAATGACTGCACAGTATTTTAAAATATTTCACAATATATTTAAGGAAATCATTATAATATTTGTATTATTTCTCATTTTTTTCTGTTATAAACAGTACTGCAATTTTAACAGCCTTTTATATAATATTTTGTGTGTGTGCCTTTCTAATTCCTTAAAATTAATTCTCTAAATGTTTTTGTACATTATTTAAAGGGGTATATTCTTCCTCTTATTTTCTAAATATTTTAAATATACATTAAAAATGCTTAACATTTGCATGGAAGCTATATTACAATTCTCAGTTCCTATTTTTGTCATTTGGGTTTTTTTTTAACTTCATTTATGGTGAGTTTTGCGTTTTTTTTTT
>NW_024424452.1:54433137-54483137 GCF_017311325.1 Ursus maritimus
TTTTTTTTTTGTTTTTGTATTTTATTTACTTATTTTAGAGGGAGAGAGACAGCACTAGCAGGAGGGGCAGAGGGAAAGAGAACCTCAAGCAGACTCTGTGCTGAGCGTGGAGCCCAACATGGGGCTGGATCTCATGACCCTGAGATCATGACCTGAACTGAAACCAAGAGTCCGATGCTTGACTGACTGTACCACCCAGGTGGCCCATTCATGGTGGTTTTTAAATGAAGTCATTTTGCTAAAACTTGTAGTCAAATCTAGAAATACTTTCCTTCATAGATTCTTCCTTAGATAGAAAAACCTAAGTAGATTTTTCTTACCCTTAAGGAAGATAAATATCTCCTCATTTTTTTTGTTTTAATTTATATTTGCAAATATTTTCACATGTACCAGTTCCTGTAAGTCTTTAAATGACCCAGTGATGTATAAAGGTTAAACAACTTTATTCCCATTTGGTACATAAGGAGCTGGAGATTCAGAACTGACTTGCCTGGAATCATAAAGCTAGTTAATGGCACAGCTAGGATTAGAATTTTGTTACTCTGATAATTTTCTGAATCCCAAATCCCAAATCTCAACTAGATGAGTTTAAAAGAAAAGAACGATGGGGAAATGTCATTACATTATTAATAATATTCAGTGGTGTCAAAATATTAATACAACATTCATATCTTCATCACATTATCAATGTATTCTTAAAGACAACATGTCAATTAAAATGTCTCATTCAAATGTTAGCTTTAAGTTTTTAAAATTTAAAACAAGCCTGATTTTAAATGGGAGCTGTCTCAAATTGTACACTCATAAATGGAAGAGACAAATGCAGAAAATATAGGTCTGCAGAGTGCAGTATTGATAGGAGAGGGGCTATTTCTTTAAAGTCAGTAATGAAAAGTTCTGCAATGTAAACTAATTTTTATGACTGTACCACTGCATGACCGCATAGCATCCCTGTTTCAACTAACTATGGATATGAAAGAATAATCTCTCTTTTTAATCCACTCACGGCAATGGTAGTTCGCTAGAGCTGCCATGACAAAATATCAGACTGGGTGGCTTAAATCACAGGAATTTATTTTCTCACAGTCCTGGAGGCTAGAAGTCCCAGATCAAGGTGTCAGCAGGTTTGGTTTCTCCTGAGGCCCCTCTCCTTGGCTTGCAGATGGCCGCCTTCTGGCCGTGTCCTCACATGTCTTTCCTCTCTGCACGGACATCCCTGGTGTCTTTGTGTGTCCAGCTTTCCTCTTATAAGGACACTGGTCAAATTGGGTTAGGGCCCACACTCAGGGTTTCATTTTAACTTACTCTTCTCTTTAAAGACCTGATCACCACATATGGCCACATTCTGAGGTACTGGGTGTTACGGGTTCAGTGTATGAATTTTGGAGGGATAAAATTAAGCCCATAACAGTAGGTATACTTTACACTGATTCACAGCTGTGCACCAAAGTAGTGAAAATAAAACAAACATTTATTTGTGCATTCATTCATTCATTCATTCGTTCATTCCTTTTGGAGAATAAATCCTAAATGATATTAGAACAAAATATTTTCAAGAATGCTCATTTGTGGTTCTTTCATTCATTGACTTATGCATTTGTCCATTCATTCATGCATCTTTACTGATTATTCTGAGGCAGGGACAATACTGTAGTGTTCAATTTAGGACTGTCCCCAGGTATGTAGACATATGTAGTTTATAATTTTCCTCTCCATGTTCCCACCTCTCATATCACTTAGCATACTTTACTAGAATTTCTGGGCGACTGAGTAGTCTTCCTCACTAGATTGAGTCCCGTGGGGTCAAGAACTTTATCTTTCATCTTCTATCCTAAAGAAATGGAAGGGTAAATGTATGTAGTAGGAGAACATTAAGGATTGTTTCAGAATGAAGAGATGAAGGCATTTTTTTTCATTTATGTGAAAACTGTGTGTTATTATGTGGAGAATTTGTGAGAATGCCAAACTGGTATTCAGAGGGATGTTCAGAGACAGAGTAATTTATCTGAGACTGACAGCCAGACCTAAGTCGATTGGTATCAGAGAAGTGACATGTGTCTCAATGCTTGACATATAGCGGGTAAATATTTGCATCCTATTTCTCTGTATTGCACACAGACTATTGCAAAGCTCATAACCACTCAATTGATGCACAGCTCCTGAGAGGCGCTATCCCACAGCTACAAATATGATTCAGTTGATTATATTAAAGTACAATAAAAGTTGATTGGCTATTTTAAACATGCCAAGTAGTTATGTAATTAAATTCCATATAATCACAAACAAAAGATTGGAACATATTTTCAAAATAAAATTCTTGTTTTACTCTGGATGGAAAACTTCAGAGGAGTTAGTGAATGACTTGGAAGGCATCCTGCTTACCTGACTAAAAATCCCATCCCTGTGTTTACTATACTTCCCAGTTGCATTCAAACCTCGAACAGGAGAAAAAGAGTTTTGAGTCAAAAAAAAATCCAATAGAGTTAAGGAAAGTTTGTCTTCTATAACCCAACTTTTAAAGGCTATTTTGCAAAGATGATATTGTTGCATTGCCCTCTGTATTTTTTTTCCACTGTGTCGTGGAAATGTATACAAGTCCAGCAACTCCTAGGGATATGCTACCAAATATGCAAGTATTTGAATATCTATTTCATGTAGGGAGATTAGAAAGTCACTTTCTGCCACTTGTGTAGCTCTATTATGCAAAAATCAAGAGGATGCAGGTCATAAATTCTATTAGGTTGGAACTCTGGGTGTTAAAAAGACTATATAGATAATTTTAAAAGATTTTTCCCCCTCAGCTGAATCACTGCTATCAAGTTAAGCTTGGTTTTTAAAATATAAATCAAATAAATGTTTTCCATAACGCTATATACCTTTAGTATAAACAGAACTCCAACAAACTTTTGAGTTGACATTTCTAAAATTCAGTATCTATAGAATTCTTCCACCAGAAAAAAACATTCTATGAATTAAAGTTTGGCCTCCATTTTTGAAATTATTTTGTTTAAATGAGAGCCATAGTCAACTCTATCACTGTAAGGAAATATACTACTTTAAACGATGTGCCTAAATAAAATTAGCTCATAAATAGTTACATTAAGCAAACATTAATAAAAATATTTAAGGAGGATTTCAGAGTATAATTGAGGAAATAAAAATCTTATAAAATTACTACTGTGAAAGGTCTAATAAAAGTTTGTTATACTTTCAGTGACAGTGAGGCTATTCACCAAATATAAAGAGGCAGAGAAATATTTGCTTTAAGACAAATTAAAGGGGTATAGATGAATTTGTCTCTATCTGATGGGTATAGTAGCATAAGTAAAGAAGTACCCGAGTTTGTATTTTATCAATTCCTTCATGACTTATCTGTATATGTGATTTACTGTGAAATATGATAAAAAGTGAAGAGCTTGAACATTTCGGGGGCTAATAGTAAAACATTAATGGTAGTACTACATTATTTTCCATTTTGTGTTTATAAGTATTTTGGTGCAAATATTCTTATTGTAATTTGTTGTTAATCAGTGAAACTTTAGTTCTTCATAAATTTGTTCTTCTTATAAGTAATTCATTTTCTATCATAGGAGATACACTATAATTTGTAATTTTGCACAAATATTCTTCTCAAACCATTTACCATTTTATATTATGACTTACTGAAGCTATAGAAATTAAAGTGGTTTAGAATCATTAGTACCTCATAAATATCTCCATCGGCTAAAACACAGGATCTCTGAAATTTGGAAAACATAACCCAGAGCAATGTGTAGTTCAAAAGAAAATATCTTGTATACATCTTGTTATCTGCTGTATCTTAGCCTATAAACACATAGTAGATGCACATGGCAGATGCTCAGCAAATACTTGTGGGGTGAATAAATAAAGAATTGACAAAAAAGCTATATTTGCATATATTAAATCAAATATAGATGCTTCCTTTCATAAGAAATTGTAAGTTTTGGACTTAGCTAAAAACATATATATATATGTATCCTAACTAAAAAAAATATATTCTGTGTTTTATATAATTACATGATAAACATTTTAAAAGTATATCATTCCCAGTATTTATGAGCATTAATTAATAGGAATAACATCAAAATATAAAGAATCAGGCTCTGCTGTTTTTGATAATGGTTTAAAATTGTTATGTCTTACCTGTGTGATAAACTCTTCTTTATAAAATATTTTTATGGCTATGTATCTTATTTTATCTTCACAATACTTATAGGGAGAGATATTACTCATGATATAAATTCCTTTTAATGAGATGAAGAAACAGGGCCTGAAACGTCAGTGACTCAGTCATGTTCACACTCATCAACACAATAAACTCAAACCCAAGTCTTTGATGATTTCTTCTCTTCTCTCTTTTTTTATTTCCTTTCTTTATAGTGTCATCCAATAGTATTTAAGGTTTTTGCCTGCCTGCTTTTGTAATGGGTCTTAGTTTTACACATTAGCAACAACATTAAAAAAAAAGGAAATTGATTATATGGCTATTAACCGAACTCAGATGCAGCTACGCCCCGTTTTATTGGTGAGACCCATGATAGCCATCTCATGTTGTGTGAGAGCCTCTTATCCTAGTGTTGGCAATTTTAAAGAGTTGGAAATGTGAGGAAAAAATGTTTGCTTTTCATTTTGTACTCTTTTGTACCCTACTAGTTTAATTTTTTACTGTGTGCCTACATACAGTTACCCCCAAACCTAAGAAAACTAGTTTCATGAAAAAATTAGGAGAATGAAAACGATTATATAAATAAGGGCATAATCATGTATATTAACATTTTTTTTTAAGATTTATTCATTTATCTTAGAGAAGGAGAGTGCATGAGTGAGAGGAGGGGCAGGGAAAGAGAGTGGGGAAACAGACTCCCTGATGAAAGGGTAGCCTGTGGGGTTCAATCTCAGGACCCTGAAATCATGGCCTGAGCCAAAACCAAGAGTCAGACGCTCAACCGACTAAGCCACCAAGGTGCCCCAACATTATTTTTAATTAACAAACACATAACACTATTCTCTGTTAGGCATTGTTCAAATGATTTACATCTAAATGTAACATTCATGTATACTTCTGCTGTGTTAGGTAGAACCAGGCAGCTCTAGATTCCAATATTTTGTCTTGCATCTGTATCATTATACCATATTTACTAACTTGTGTAGAATATGGTTAATGTATGCACGTATCTCTCTGTCTATCTCTCTTACTACTCAAATGAAGTTTTGTTATTTTCTCTCCTCACGGTCAATGACCATATCTTACTCTAGTTTGTTTTGTTTTTCCAGTTTTTGTTTGGTTTTTATTTGTTTTGAACGGTCTTTGAGAGGGAATGGAGAGATTGTTGGTTTGGGATTATATAAAAAATAGAAAATAGATCCAGGTCTCCTGTCTCTATCATCTGTAAAGTATATCAATTTTCACTTTCCTTTCCTAAATCCATGCTTTAAAGACGTTGTCCATCTAAGAAACATACAGAGTCTTGGGGCAACTGGGTGGCTCAGTCAGTAAAGTGTCAGACTCTTGATTTGGCTCAGGTCATGATCTCAGGGTCATGGGATGGAGCCCAGCACCAGGCTCTGTGCTCAATGTGGAGTCTGCTTGTCCCTCTCTGTCTGCTCCTCCCCCTGCCCCCGGGCTCTCTCACTCTCTCAAATAAATAAATCTTAACAAAAGAAAAAAAGAAACATACAAAGTCCCAAAGTATAAGGTTTGATGCAGTGACCAGCCATTGATTATACCCTGAAGTGGATATACATTAAGGGATTGTGGATGGATAGATGATGGATGGATGGATGGATGGATGGATGGATGGATAGATATAGATATATTTATGTCAGATTTTCCAGATCTAATGTATCTGAATATATAATAAGTCTCATTAGTTCTAATGCCCATATTTTACCTACTTGTCACCCTCACCTGCTCGTAGATGATCTCTGCCTTCTGCAAACTAATACTCATGCATTTCTGGGGAGTCATGTGGGTTTTTTCACATGCACTTGGGATCAAGCCTGACACTAATTGGCCAAGTGTCAGAGTAAGGCTTTCAACTGATTGGATAAGGCCCACCCCATTATGGAGAGTAATCTGCTTTACTTAAAGTCAACTGATTATTAAGTATTAATCGCAGGAACATCTAGACTAGTGTTTGTCCAAGTAAGTGGACACCATAGCCCAGCCAGGTTGATACATAAAATTAATCATCACAGACATATTACTTTATTTAAAATCATCAGTAAAATATTATTTCAGAAATAAAAATTTAGACACTTCTCATAGTGTGAACACTTATAAGTGTTTTTCCTGGAGGAATGTCAACAGACCTTTCTCTGAAAATTACTGTTTTAAAAGAGAAAAGCCTGTCATTTTATGGAAATGGCTCAAGGATAGACAATTCAGTAAGTCTTATAATGGGCTGAAGTACTCTAGGTGTGACATTGAAGACTTCTCCAGCTTTTATAAACACAGTGGTTGCTTATGATGCTTTGAGTTTTCACAGGTTGATGTAAAAGCATAATTTTAATAGGGTATTTATTTATACCCTAACATTGCAATTTAAGTTCTGAGAATCCATTGTGTTCATTTTACACATTCTCTTCTTGTATGCAGGAACAATTTTCTCAGCATATCATTCCAAATTAAATTGCAAGGGCATTTTACGATGAATTAAACAGGTGATCCTCTCCAAGCCTCTGTAATGATTAGAGCAAATATCCAAGAAGTAAACATTTTTATCACAATGTCACTTCTCTCATACTCATTACTTCTCTTATCTCACACACAGTGTCCAGTACAGGGCTAAGTTAGAAAAGCGTTAAATTAATATTTAAGAATTGATGATGGGTCTTCAATGAAAACCATTCTCAGGCAATCCTTTACTAAGCTGGCAGGTCAGGGTGTGAACCAGGTAGAGTCCCCTTTGTGAAAGAATGGTCTCGCCATGGACACCTCCAGCCTAAATACTGCACTGCTTTCGGAGTGAACTCAGGTGGCTTCTGATTCTCATACAGGGTCTTACACAGCTGATCTCTTAGAGCTGGAATTTTGTTATCTGTACATTAGGAATAACAGTACTTGTTTCAGTTATTTTGAGACTTAAAATAAATGAGAGAGTATAAAACATATTTAACAGGGCCTGCCAAACAGTATGTAGTCAATGTTATAGCCATTGCTGTTATTGAATTAACAACATCTTACCTTCAATATTATATTTTTGGGGAACACGCGTTCATAAATGTATTCTTTTCATGCTACAGATAGCTAGACACTTATCATTATTCTCATTATGTCTCATTAACTTCTGTTCTGTATGAGTAGAGCATTGTCTTGCAATATATTAACTGATTCCTAAGATCATTAAAGAATATGAGAGTAGCAAATGTCCACCTAAGTCTGAGAGGAAATCCCCCATTTTTGCAAGAAATATTTAGCTAAGTAATATGACTCAAATTTCTTTAGATAATATTCCTGGAAATTTTTCTCAATTCTCTCCTCTTTGGTTTGTGAGTGAAAGCATTTATGAAAATTGGAAGCCTGTAACTGACTCCCTAATTCTATATCTCTTCTTACCCAGAGGTAAGGTAGAGGAGTGGGTGGGAAGTTAGTGTGTGTGTGTGTGTGTGTGTGTGTGTGTGTGTGTGTAAGGGGAGAAAGAGAAGGGGAGACAGAGAGACACCCAGAGAGAGAGAGAGAGGGGCGGGGAGAGAGAGACAAGAGAGCACTGCTCTAGGGTTATATTATAAAAGTAACCAAGAAAAACAACCCTGGGCTCAGTATACTATACTACATTACAAATCAGGTATCAGAGATGCTCAGAAAGCCAGACTGGAAGACAGCTGGATAAGAATGCTGTCAGCCTAAGGAGTTTTGCATGGAAGCCTTTTGTTCTAACCAGCTAAAGAAGAAAAGAGGAAAATGAGGAAGCATCATCCCTCATTATCACAACTGACAGTAATGGTTCCTTTTTTTTTTTTTTCCAAACTAGTGACTGACAACTCCCAGCAGGCTGGGCTCCCCCACAGGGTGCTGCTATCCTGATGGAGGGACCAGGTTTCCCTTACCACCAGTCTTCTTATCGCAGTGAAGTTTTTACTATTCAACCGTCAGGAAGGTCCACAATATTAGATGTCATAGGGGATGCCTCCAAGAAGACGCATCCTTGTTCTCAAGGAACTTACAACACCATGAACACTCACACAACTCATCTGAGGATGCTCACAAGGGAGGTTTGTTAGGAAGGCAGCTAAACAGAGTACATATCTCGCACACATGAAGGACAGTCAGGAGATGCTCATGTCTACTACAAACTTGGGACAAGGTTTTGATGAAGGAGAGAGCTGTGGATTTCTCTGACGAGGTGGAAAATATTATAAGCACAAATAGAAAATTTGTTGAGTCATATCGTTTGGGTGCGGTTGTATCTATGAGGACTTCTCAGGGCAAAGTGATTCCAGTTCTGCAAATTAGTTTGAAAGCACAGGATGGGATGTTAGTGGTGGTTCATTGCTCACCTGGCCCAAGAGAAGCCATGTTGCAAGTTTCGGCTTCTATGAAGAGCAGAAGAGCAATGATGTTCAGGCTAAAGAAAGCCTCTGTTTTTATTAATTATAAGGTCAGAATCTGATTTTCTGGAATCAAAAGGCTGAGCAAGCAATCGCGAAGCAAGGGCTACACAGTGGCAGAGATGAATGCAACCTGACATCCCACATGCGTTGTGGCATAGCTCATTGCTTTCCAGGCATCTGTGGAAAACACACCACCTCTCAGGTCTGCCGCCTCAGACGTGTTCTCACTGAACCATAACCTAGCAGTGGTTCTCAGGTTGGAATACCAAATGACAAAGGAGTTACCTAGACTTTCCAACATTTTTAAGCATCCTGGTGATGATTTGTGGAAAGGATGCCTAGGCAGGAGAAAAGAAAATCAAGAAGAAGCTGTATTTTTTCATTTACAAAATGATACTAGGAGGTTGTCAGAAAAGCAACTAGATAACGTACATTAGATATTCAAGAAGCAACAATGGCGTTTTAATTTTCTAATGGGAGAAACCAGTAAGGTATAAATTCCTCAGTTTACACCAGGAGTTAAAAAGAAAATCATTGCCTACTTATTGGTTCATTTTGTAAATTGAGATCAATGAAATTCTCTGAACAATAGCATGAAATCAATCGTAAAATAGCATATAATTCATGGCCGGTATTGTAAATTATACTTTGCTTGACAGTAATCGGTGAGGTTTCCATGCGCTGGGATGCATTTCCGTGTAACACGTCTCAGGATGATGCCTGTGGATCCATTTCTAATGCATATTAGAGTGATCTGTTTTTCCCTGTCTACAACTCCCTGTGTTTGATCTTATGCAAATGATGCAATCAAGCAAATGGAAAACAAGATGTTGTTGCTAAGGGGCTCTGACAAACAGTGGCCTTATGTTTTCAGGGTTCCCCCACCCTCCATTTCCTCGACTCAGATTTGTGTACATACCTGCAATTGTTTGAATCCATTGATCCATTACATTGCCCTTGAGGGGCCTAATCACTTCTGTAGAGACGGATTACCAAATCAGTTGCCGTTAGGCAGGGAGGAGAGAGTTATCATTATAGTCCTCTTTGCTTTACATTATAAATTGGTGGCTTTGTTTATGCTCATTCCCAAAGAATGCTTTAGTCCTGATTCCCCTGTAACCCTCTTTTTCACTTTTTAAAATTGACTCTTTAAGAAAAACCCTCATTCCATTTGTTCCTTTTCAGACACCTACTCTTTTTTCCCCCACCTGATGCTGCCTCCTCTTTTCTTCTGTAATTTTTTCCCCTTTTGATCACATCTCCTTGTTTCACCCGGGATTTCCCAGTCGGGCCACCTGTGCAGCTTCCTCTCCCATGTATCATGTTAGAGACTATCCCCTTCTTTTTTTCATGCCTCATTATTCAAAGGACACTAGTGACACTTCATCTTCTTATGGAAATACATTGAGAATACTCCACTTTGGGGTGGACAGTATAGGCATAAAAATGACTTGGAAGTCAAAAAGCTATTTAATCAGTCTGGCTTTCTTTGCACTATTGAGTTTATAGTTTTTAAATTCTCAGAATCAAAAGAAAATCCTCAATTCCTATTGTAACAAAGGCACAGTAATCAGATTTCCCAAACTAGAAATGTGGCCCACCAAATTTGTGTCTGTGTGTGTGTGCATGAATTATCTTAAGGAACGTGATTGGAAAAATGTTTAATTCTGCATAGGCTTGAAAATCTTGGCTGTATGGTCATCATAAGCATAAATGAGGTACCAGTGAATGTGGAGCATTTATAAATCTGTCGATTAGCTATCTACCTGTATCTCTGTTTCTATGTAACTATTTATCTATATCTTTACTTCGGTAGCTACATTTGATAACTGATTTCCCTCCCATAAAATTTAGTAGTTAGACAATCACAGTTATTCTCAGGGGCCCCCGTCCTGTCCTCTGATGGTGTAAAAGCTTCCAGAGTGGGTTACATAGTTTCTTGGCATTTGGAGTGTGGCCATCCATGGCACTTTCCTTATTTTGCAAAAGGATCACTATTGAGATATCTTGCTCAGATCCAGGAGATCCCTTCATGGCTTCTGTATCACAAATGGGAAACTGAAATCCTTGCACTGTTTTCTGTGGTCCTGCCTGCCTACAAACACCAATGTCATTTCTTCAGCTGGGATCTGTCACCTCCTTGGGACTCTATCTTGAAAACAGGGGTCAGGACCCCTCCTCCCAAGAGTCTGTACATGTCTTCTATCATTATACCATCATTCTGGGAAATCTGAGGTGGTGGAGGCAAAGGAATATACACTTCTTCGTTTTCCCAACATTATATCTGAACACTGAGTAGTCTCTGTTCCCCCCCAGTGACTCTGTTCAGGAAGTTTCTCTTGCTCTTTCTGCTCACTAACCAACCAGCCACATTCTGTTTTATAGATAGTACCTATTTTATAGATAAACTTTGGATTTATAATTTAGTTAGGAGGGAAATTTAGATGCGAATTTAAATGAAGGGAAAGTGGAGAGTAAGGGGAGGGCAGAAGGAAAACAAAAAAGGTTCACATGACAGCCATACTGATCTCAGCCCCTGTGGCACTGATAACAAACATTGTAGGGGTTCTGAGGACAGAGCTATACCTAAGACTTCCAATTTTAGACCCCACTCAGTTCCTCTAGAGAACTAACCAAATCATGGGAGGAAAAGAAAAGATCAATATGATGAAGGAAGAAATAAGGGAACAAGACAGTTATTACTGAGGAGTGCCAAGGGTCCAGGTGAAATTGGAAAAGCTAAAATTCTAGCCGACTCCTTCAGTATGTTCAGCAATATTTCTCATTCACATCTCAAAAGTATAGGAAGCATTAGAGAAATGAGATGGTGAGATTTATCCAGAGCTAGGAACTAGGAGTGCATATATTGAAGTAGGTTGGGGAGGTGAAAAACCCTAGGGAGCTGGAGAGCATGGCTATGAAAGGGGTAATCAAAGATCACATCAAGGAAAATGCAAATGTTGCGAATAGTTTGAAAATGAGAAGGTGCTAAGAGACTAGATATTGTGTGGTGACAAAGGAGTGATTGCATTGATGTGACAAGAGGAAGAGGTGAAAGGCTATCAGTTTGTGGTTGGAGAGGGCAGATTTTAGATTAAGAATCTTGGAAATAGTTTCAAAGATGATCAAGTAGTGGGTATAACTGTGCTGAATGTCGAATAAATGAAGTAGAGGTGAAGGACATTACATTTGAGGAAGTTAAAGTGAAGCCAGATTCAGAGATGAGTCATTATTGAGGATGTTGGAGTTGCCAAAAAGGAATTATAATTGAAAAGAAAACTGAGCCAATGCTGAAGTCATTGAGGAAAGGAGAAGTATGACATAGAAGGTGTAAGAGGGTGCGTGTGTCAACTAGGCCTACATTTTCTTAAATAATGAATTGATATTGGTAAATTATGGCTGTCCTTTCTCCATCTATACATGTATATGTATGCACATCAAAGGATTTGAAAAATATATGTGACCAAAAAATAAATAAGATTTAAATTATTTTTATGCCTTCACTCTGAGAAAAACGCTGTTGACATTTTGGTGTATCTCTAGTCCTTGTTTCTTATGACGCATTCATGTTTGAGAATTACATTTTGGCATTCAGGCAAACACGACTTTGCCTTTTTCCTATGTTTTTTTTTCAATAACGAATCTCTTTCATCTCACAATTACAGACCCTTCATTGGCCTAACAATTCATTAAATTCTTGGAGATTTTTAGATGTTATTCTATTCCTGAGAAAAAGTTGGCAGTCTGGGTAAGGGGCATAGAGATCTCCCTCTGGTCTTGCCCATTCTTTCACTCAGCATATAAAACTGTGCTAAGTAGACATCATATCAGTCCTGGAGATATTGTAGAGTACATGATAGGAGAAAAAAAAGTATCTGTCTCCACTCAAGGAGTTTACATCCCCCTGGGAGGGATATAAAGTCAAGAAATAAATAACACGGCAATGGCTGACATCTTTTGGTAATTATAATAAGTAACTAAACAAGGCAATGTGACAGAGAGTATCTGGGGATGGTGGTAGCCACACTGTTGGATTATCAGGAGAGAACACCCAGAGGAGGATGAACCTGAAGAATGAGAAAAATTCAGCCAAGTACAAAGAAGGAGAAAATAGATTTCAACTAGAAGGAATAGTACCTGCAAAGGCCTGGAGGTGTGACATTGTAGAGTCAAAGAAACAGAAATATGTCTGGTATATGGGAAGAATGAGGCAGGTGTTAAGTCAGCTAGTATTTCATTGACCATTATTAGATTTCATTCTAAGAGAAATAGAGGGCCCAAAGCAGTATTCTGGGGAATCGAAAGATCACTCTTCACTAATGATCTTGCTTCTTTCTTCACTGAGAAAATTGAAGCAGTTTTAAGATAAATCCCATACACTCCCATGACCATCTACCCACCAGCCAGCATTCACACCCACGTTGCCTGCCTTCTCTTCTATAACTAAAAAGTATCTGTCCCTTTTTCTTCTAAGTCCAAATCCTCCTCTTTTGTACTAGATTCCATTCTTTCACATAATCAAGGCAAAACTCCAATAACTCTCTCCTCTTTCATCCATTACTAATTTTGCCCCTTCTGTTGGGTCATTCCCATAAACATACAACATAATTTTTATCTCATTTAAATTACCTTTTTAAAATCCCTGGACTCTACTTACCTTCTCTCTATTGTCTCACTTTTCTACTTTACAACAAAATTCCTTGAAAAAGTAGTGACTATAAGTCACTATCTCTGATTCTTTGCTCACTCTCTCACAAACTCACTTGAGTCAGGCTTTAACACCCGTAACTTCACTGAAACTTCATTGCACAAATACCAATGACTGCTGTATTGTTAAACAATGGTCAATCTCTAGCTCTCATCTTATTTGACCTATCGCCTTTAAAACATTTGATTTATTTGACTTCCAGATACTATAATCCTCTTGTTTTTCTCATACCTTACTGGTTGCTCACTCTTAGTTTTTGTTTTGTTTTGTTTTTTGGTTGATTTCTGCTTTACTCCCAGAAAAAAAAAAAAAAGAAGATACCAAAAGATTTGAATCCTTTTATCTTTTCTCTTTTCTACCTACACTTGCTCTATTAGTGTTCCATCCACTTTAAATATAATATATATGATGAAGACATCTCAAATTATACCTCAGGCCAGGACTTTTCCCTGAAATTCCAAATTTATATTCTAATTGCCTAATTGACATTTCCATTTGTTTGTCTAATTAAGCTATCAAACTTGTCGTGTCTAAAACATGAATTCTTTATCTTCTCCTTCAAAACCTGTTTTTTCTGTGATCTTTTTCAACCAAATTAATGGTTACTTCATTCTTGTCTTTGCTCAGGCCAAAAACCTTGGAGTCAGCTTTGATTCCTGTCTCTCTCTCTCATACACTACATATAGTGCACTGAGGAATCCTATAGTTTTGCATATCCAGAGATCCTTTTGGGGTGATTTCAGCAAAATGACAGCATAGGGACTTCTTGGGTCAATCCACCAATCCCCCAAACCCAGACTCCTGCCCAGAAACACCAATTTGAACAACTATTCACATGTAAAATTACCTTCCCAAGAGCCACGGTTTCCAAATCAGGGATTATAGCACTTGGATAAAGAACAGAAATAAGAAGAGATGCATTAAGGAGAGTAGGGAAGATCAATTCATATTACCTCCATTTATCCCTACCCCAAATCCAGGCAGCCCAGCACAGACCAAGACTGGGAGAAGAAGAGTAGAGTGAGCACCTAACTTCACTTTGCCAGAGCTGGCCTGTTCAGCACTAGGCTGAATCCTAGGCTGTCTCCCTGTATGGAGCCATACTACTACTTGATTTCAAAATATCTTACAGAGCTATAGTATTCAAAGCAGTATGTTACTGGCATAAAAACAGACACACATATCAATGGAACAGAATAGAGAGCCCAGAAATCAACCATGCATATATGGTCAACTAATTTACAACAAAAGAGCCCAGAATAGACAATGGAAAAGGACAGTGTCTTCAATGAACGGTGTTGGGAAAACTGGAGAGCCATATGCAAAAGAATGAAGCTGAACCACCATCTTACACCATTCACGAAAAGTAACCCAGCGCACTCAAGGCTTGAATGTAAGAGCTGAAACCATAAAACTTCAGAAGAAATCATGGGCAATAAGCTCCACGACATAGGTCTTGGTGGTGATATTTTGGATCTGACACCAGAAGCACAGGCAACAAAAGCAAAAATCAACAAGTGAAACTATGTCAAACTAAAAAGTCTACAAGGAAAAAAAAAATCATCAAATTAAAAATGCAACCTACTGAACGGGAGAAAGTACTTTGCAAATCATATATCTGATAAGGAGCTAATATCCAAATTGTACAGAGAACTCCTACTAGTCAATAACAAAACAAACAGACAAAAAAACCAGTCCAACTAAAAAATGGACGGAAGATCTGAGTAGGTATTTTTCAAAGAGAGACATCGATGGCTAGCAGGTACATGAGAATATGTTCAACATGACTAACACATCAGGAAAATGCAAATCCAAAGGATTGGCAATGAGATGTCAGCTGACATCTGTTAGAATGGCTATCATCAAAAGGACAAAAAACAACAAGTGCTGATAAGGAGGAGGAAAAAAAGGAACCTTTGTGTGCTCTGGGTAGGAATGTGAATTGACTGCAGCCACTTCGGAAAAGGGCATGAGGGATCCCCCAAAAAATTAAAACTAGAATTAAAATATGGCCCAGCAATCCCACTTCTGGGTGTTTACCCAAAGAAAATGAAAACACTAACTCAAAAATATGTGTGTACACTCATGTTGCTTGTAGTATTAAATATAATAACCAACACATGGAAACAACTTAAGTATCCACTGATGGATGAAGGATAGAGAAAATGTGGTATATATACGCAGCAGAAGATTATAAAATAATGAAATCTTGTCACTTGCAACAACATGGGTGGACCTTGAGGATATTACTCCAAGTAAAATAAGTCATATAGAGAAAGACAAATACCATATTATCTCACCTATATGTTGAATTTAAACATAATATAAGCTTACAGATATAGATACACACCACACACACAGGCACACACATGTGCACACACATACAGGAATGATATCCGCCCTGCAAAGAGGAATTCCTGACCTTTGAGACAATATGGATAGACCTTGAGGGCTTTATGCTAGGTGAAATAAGTGAGACAGAAAAAGACAAATACTACATGTTTCACTTAGGTGTGGAATAAAAAAGCCTAACTCATAGAACTAGAGAACAGCATCGTGGTTGTCAAGGGATTGAGGCCAGAGGGCCTCCTTGGGGAGAGGAATAGGGAGGTGTCAGTCAAAGAGTACACACTTCCATCTCTAAGATGAATAAGTTCTGGTGATCTAAGGTATAGCATGGTAAATATAGTTAAAAATACTGTATTTATACATGAAAGTCATTAAAAGAGTAAATCTTGAATGTTATCACCACAAAAAAACACAAAAACGTAATTATATGAAGGGTACAGAAATGTTAACTAACCTTCTTGTGGTAATCATTTTGCAATGTATACGGGTATTGAATTATCACAATGTATATCTTAATCTTACATATGTTGTATGTTAATACCTCAATAAAGCTGGGAAAAAAAATATCCAGAATCTGACCATTTCTCACTTATGACAAGCCTCCTACTTGATTACTATAGTAGCTTCTTAAGTGAAATTTATGCTTATGCTCTTGCTCACTATACTCTATGTTCCACCCAGTAGCCAGGGTGATATTCATGAAATCCATCTGATCATGAAACAGTTCTGTTCAAAATCTGCTAGAGTCTTCCTTATGGGATCTCAGATTAAAACCCCAAATCCGTACAAAGACCTCCAAGGCTCATGTGATCCAATCCCTCATTAAATCTCTCATGTCATCTCTTACTTCTTTCTGCCTTATTTGCTCAGCTCCAGCAACACCGACCTCCTTGCTATATCCATGCCAGGCGTGTTCCTTCTTTCAAGCCTTTGCTCTGTCTGTTATCTCTCTTGGAATGGCCCTCTCCATAGAATCCCAGATTTACTTTCACCCCTTCCAAGTCTTTGCTCAATATGTCACTTTCCTGCCAAAGCCTCCACTGACTCTTGCCTTTTAAAATTACCTTGCACTCCTGATTCCTCTTGCTCTATTCTGTTTTCTGTAGCACTTTTCGATTATATGCCACCAACATCCTTAAACCCTGTTGGACATTTTAGTTAAAGCCATGCTGTTTCCTATCTTCCTCACCCATAACACCTTAGATCGTCTGGGGATAAACCCTATCTACGAATGCAGGACTTGACAGGATTTGGTATTTCAGTCCTGGCTCATCTGTCATACTGGGCCTCTTAAGTAACATGACCCTCTCAAACATACTTACTTCTTCATCCTGGTCTCCCCCATTCCCCAGCGGGCATAGAAATGCAAGTTTCCCAATCCACGGAGGAGGATATTTTGTCACAGTGAAAACCAGATATGGATGGTAACCCTGGAACTAATTGCTATAGGGGGCTATTAGGCACCTGAGGCAGATATGCCTGGTGAGTTTAAGAGTTAGGTGATCAAGGTCACTTTCAAGTAGGGAGTTATGGTGGCAAAGGGAGTGGGACATTCTGTAATGAGGAGATACTGTGAGGTGTTGATATCACGCTGATGCAGTCTGACCTCACCAGCCTGAGGATGGTAACTAAGGATTAATTAAGGTAACTAAGAATTAACTAAGGTAACTAAGATTCAACTAATGATTTTTGGATGCGCAAGTCTGTCCCAGCAAACACAGGCAAGCAATCATCAGGCCACATTTGAATGATAGGATTTCCTCACCACCTACAAACTGGGTAGCCAAACCCCTACCTCAAAAAGCTAGAACATAAGGAAGCAAGAAAAACTGCCCCATCACAGAGTCTGTTGGCCAAAGAACAATGTAGCATCCAGTCTCATTTGCAGCTGACCAATACGATCTGAAATGGCCATGAGAGGCTCAAGCAAAATATTCCAAAGTCACTCCGGATCAACCACATGGAATACAATTTCGGTAGAGGCATGTTCTTTCAGAAAAGTTAGATGGACTCTGATATTCAAATGCTACAGCTTTCTCCTAATTGCACTGACTTACCCATTAAGGATTACTGCTTTACTCTGGGTTCTGTGTCCTCCTTGATTTTGCTCCCGAAACCAGACTTAGAGAAAGATCCCTAGTTTTGCCTGCCTAGGGATTGCAAGGAATTCAGACAGATAGTGGAGATGAGAAGCTGCCTGGTCACCAAGTTCCTGTGAATCAGAAAGAGAAGGTGAAGAGAACAGGGGAGCAGCAGATAATGTGTTAGCCTGTTAATCCATTATAATTTTGGCCAGAATTGGACCTGCTAGTAGGAGCTGTTCTTGCATGAAATTTTCCTACAGTAAATAGTTTATACTCATTGTAGCATATGAGACCACTGTTCCCATGATTTTTAACTTAGTAAGTTTCACAGAACGTTGGTCCAAATGACGATCCCCCAGTTCTGTTTGACTTGTGTATACACGGTGTTGCTCTTCTGTCATGTTTCCAGCAGTTCCAGGCAATGCCAATGCCGTACAGATTTACCCCCAGCTTGTAACATTTTCAGAAGTAACCACATTGCTGGGGGGGGGGGGTGCCCACCTCAGCCAATACCACTGAATACCAGTAGGATAAAATTATAATGAGAACAAGGCTGAATCTAAAGCATTATGAGTCTCTGCTTGATGACTACTCTTTTGGCCTTGTGTAACTACATTTAGCATAAAATTATTATTTTTTGCCTTTTTTCTGATGACCTACATGTTTAACCAACTGACTGTACTTTGCATGAAAATCAAAGTGTTCTTTCCTGGTTTACTTTTGCTATCAGTGTACTACAAAATCTATTTCCCTAGATTAGATTGTATTTCATTAGTCTTTTAAATGTGGAATTGTAATGGTTCAAGGTTAATAAGATTTAAAAATATGTGTCACTTAAATTGTGACTAACTTATTTCAAAAATATTCCAGAAAGTAAGAATTTCTTCTGGTAATAACAAAAGTATGAATGATATTTAAATCTTGGTAAAGTTGACTGCACTTTGGTTAGGTTCATCAATAAAATAATTATTGAGTACCTTTATAAATGAAGTGCTCAGGGCATTTCAGAATTGAATTAGTAAATTACAGATTGGTTTATTCTAATGCAAGCGAAAATGGTATCCATTAGAAAGGCAGACAGGTAGAAAGTACTCGGGAGGTTGATGGGAGAGATCATGACTGGCTCGGGTACTATCCCACTCTCTCTGTCATTGTTCATACCCAGCTCAACTGTGTCTAGATCATCTCATTCATTAGTTCCTTATTCATTTATTCAAGCATATACTCAGAACCCACAATGTGCCAGGCACTGTGCTAGATACTGAGGATGAAAAATGAACCTTTCTTTCACAATGTTCAGTTTAATGGATCAGATAGTCACGTAAACAAATCATTATGACAGCGTTATAATGCTATGCAAAGGGTGTGTGCAAATCTGCAGGAGCCAAATCCATGGAGAGGATAATAGCTCCACCTTGTGCCAGGGGTCACGGCAGGATGTGTTAGGAAAATCTTAAGAAAGAAATGGGCTTTTGCACTGATCTGGACAACTTGAAGGTCAACAAATAGTTGGTCAGGTGGACAGAAGAAAGGAGTTAGGCAAAAGGAATTACAAGCACAAAGTCATTGTTACAAGTTATGTATTTGCATTTCAAAAGCAACTCCCGTTGTCTTCAAATATGCTTTAAAAATTATTTAAAGGTCTCATTTGTTTTTTAACAGAGTGGTTGAAGTAACTCTAAACTCAGAAAATGATTCACCTGGTCATAGACATTTAAGAGGACGGTCACATTGTTAAAATGAGAAAGTTAAAGCAAGAGCTTGACTGACACTTGTCTATTTAAAAATAACCGTAGTATATTTAAAGGATAAAACAGCCTATATCTTATTGCTATTGATTTTTAGGGCTATTGATTCTTGTTTTAAGCTTTACTTGAACAGTTCTAAGAAGTGGGAATATGGAGGAGGAGTGGGATGGCCTGAATAAAAAATAGGATGGTAAATAAATTCTTTTTTTTCTCCACCCTCTAGATTTAGCAGTATTTACGCCCTACCAGTTTGTACTCGGTGCCTGCACGCTTGTGGGATGTACAAACAGTTCCCTGGTCATACTGCACACGGCACAGCTGCCGCCGGAGCACGTGGATTCCCCACTTCTGACCGTCCTGGATTCTAGAACTATATATGTACAGTAAGTAGAAATGTTGTCTCTGTCACACACTGGTTTATGCAAGAATCCAGTGAGCTCAATCAAGGGAAGGGTTTGTGACATAAAATTAATTTTATTGTGATGAAATGCATAGAAGTGATTAGTTCAGTGGTTCTGGGAACCTTTGATTATCACTTGCCAACTTAATTTCCATTTCGTCTCCATGCAATCAGGCTGAGCCACATACTTACACAGATTCTGTGCAAACTTCAGTAAAGGGAAACTGACCACTTACAGGACTGCCTTGGGCTTTCTATAGGGGAGGCATTATCCATGATGAGTTGAAATTAGAGTCTAAATATTTATTTTCTTTTTGAGTATAAACTAGGACCTTTTTGTTCCCTTGTGGTTGAAGTCAGAAAGGAACTTTCACAGACAGGCATGTTCAGATTATTTTTGATATGAAGTGATTCTGACCCATTTCCTAATCTCTGAGGTGCAAAGTATACTGTTGTCCTGAATCGAAACTTAACAAACCTCTCCTGCCACCAATTAATACTTGTTTACATTCATCTCTGTCGGTCTCAGTTTTCCCATCTGGAAAAGAAGAGTTTGGACTGAGTAAATTAGGATATTCATTCAGGCTGGGAAACGTTATGATTCATACCCCATTGTTCCAGGTCTGAGCTGTCCTATTGGCTTTCAGTGCTGCCCTAAGCTGAGCCCGCATTACTTACACCAAAAGATTTCCCTCTACTCTCAGTATTTCTCAACTTACCAATTTCTGTCTGTTTTACGATTTGTCCCATTCATATTTGCTGACGCATTATAAGCCACATGTGGAATATCCTCTACTTTGCCTTCTTTCCTACCAATTTCGATCCATCAAGGAGATAGTCTTCCGTGTCTAGGTAGAATCTCAGCTTATCCATGAAGTTTGATTTGACTTCTTCAGCACTTTGGTTCTCAGCTTCTCTGTATTCTAGAGCTGCACGTTAATTTGACATTAGATGGCTGCATTTTTTCAAGACAATTATGTTATTTCTCTCCTTCTCTCTCTCATTTTTCATAAATTCTCAAATGTTCTACTTCTCTCAATTTTTGTTCTATGGCTTAAGTTCAAAAGTGAGTACTCACACATTTTTTATATTATTACCTAATTAAAATTATAAGTAACTAGAAAGCAGGCACTATGCCATATTTTCTTTATACCATTCAGAAGAGACATTTAATAACTACTAGGGTTTTTTCTTTTAAGCCTTTAGTGTGTGTGTATGTGCATGTGTGTGTGTGTGTGTGTGTGTGTTTTGAATGGCATAAATCCAAGTTCATATACATCCTTTAAAAATCTTGCACAGTTCAGGTTTGACTTGAATGAATGATGGATAGTCATGCAATATTTTTCCATTCCCAGGTGGAAACAACCAAGAAATGTAAATGGGATTCTGGAGCGCTATATATTATATATTTCAAATCACACGCATGATTTTACAATTTGGGATGTCATCTATAACAGTACAGAACTTTTTCAGGATCACTTGCTGCAATACTTGTCCCCCGGTAATAAATACCTCATCAAGCTGGGAGTAAGTTCACTTTATTCTGTCACTTTCTCTTCCCTTCTCTTGCTGCTTCTCTCTTCCTTTGTCCCATCTTCTCTCTCGCCTTCACTTAAAAAAAAAAAACCAAAAACCCAAAACTCATGTATTGCTATTGAGACTGAAAACTCTCACTTCACGACGTAAATGGGAAAGTGATCTAATACCTACATATTTATTTTGTATTACACAAAATGATGCCATAACAATTTGATCCAGTAGATTTTTCCCAAATCTAATTTGGGATTATCAGAAATTATTTCTTCTTTGTTATTTCTAGAATGGCATAATTGGTAAGGGCTTTTTCTAAAATGCCTGGATTAATAAGGTTATTTCCCTATGTAGCTTGTATTCATTTGGAAAACAATGTATGGTATGAAAATTTAGGTCTTATATTTTAAAATGAAGGTTTAAATGACCCCCAAATATTCTAGATTGTTATTATAGTCTGGTTTACATTACACTTCTATCTCAAAAGAACAGTCACTTAATAAAACCCTAGGATCAACATACTTTAGAGGTCTTTAGACAGACAATAGCATTTTTTAATGCAAAATAGCACTTTTGTACAAAGGTCTTTTAAAAGACCTTGATATTACTGTGGAATTTATACTCAGTAGTTCCTTTTGTTTTTTGATGAAATATAATCTTTTTTAAGTTTAATAGCACATCTGAAAATAACTGAATATAAACATGAGATTGTCCCTATTTGTTTTAAACACACTCTTCATTTTATAGCAATACCTATATAAGGATATTTGCTTTGATAAATGCCATAGAAAATATTCTGCTCTTGATTATGAATAAATTTACATTTATGTAGACACTGTGTATGCATTCATTTTACTTAACATGCTCTTGAATGCTCTAAATATTATACCACGAGAAAATAAACTACATTCAACTATTGTTAACTGTCTGACCTGACACCACAAAACAAGGGCAATCAGACAATGTTAAAAATCCTATTCAGGACTGACTCCCTGTGCCTAGGTGTTCAGCACACAGATGGGCTTATGAAGCAGCATCTTGGATTATTTAATTGTATTACTCAAGATTTAAGAAGGGTATTAACTTGGTTTTCAAAAACTAATACAGAAATCCACACTATTTTCAAAACAGTGGTAATGTCAAAATCCAGAAAAGACTCTATTGCTTAGAAGCAACCAAAATTAAACAGAAATTTGTGTGCTCTTAGTTTTTATCAGGAGGCAAATGTCATGAAACAAAGTTCTCCTCAATTTTTAGGATATGCTGTGCAATCAGTGTAAATCCACCCCAATCTCCTATGTTTTATACATCTGTGATATCTTGAAAAATAAATACCACTAGATTGGGAGTCTGCTTGTCTGTATTTCAATTCAGATTTTGCTACCAACTGTGTAACCAAAGGCAAATTCACTTAATTGCACTGATTTTTATGTTCTTTAAGCCTAAAATCAAGGCTTTGAACTAAATGATTTTTAATGTCTCTTTGAGCCCTAAAATTCTATGACACTAAATCAGTCTGTGATTCCAAACAATATTCTATGGCATCAAATGAGATCTGTCAGCCACTGAGTAATGTTGATGCAGGACGTCATAAAGATGTGGAAGTCCTTGCCCTAACTCTTGTTAGGAAAATAAATTCACTCACATTATTTTTTATTTCGCTGTATTTAGTAGTGGAGAAAATATACTAATGTATTTCAGGAAGTAGTCAACTAAAAAGTTTTTTACCTAACTCTATAACCAGTGAATTAAGAGAGCCAGAACATTTTAGGTTCATCTTGCTTAATTGAAGGATTATTGTCTATTTCACAGTTTCAACATAATAACTAGCTTTGAAGGTCATAGATTAGTAGATGGAGATTAGGTTGTCAGCCAAGGGCAGTTGCCTTTGTAAATGGTCCTAGCGTGTTGAAAGTTCTGGAAAATAAAACATACAGATGGCCAAGCCCTTAAAAGTAGAAGAAGCTACATGAGGAGTCAAGCCAATGTGATTTACTCTGGACTCGGAGACACTGTGTTACTTCAAGTGGCTTCATTTAATTTTTCCTGTTAACTGGAGTATACACTCCAGAAGGGTAGAGACAGCATCTTTCAAAATTCTATATGCAGAGTCAAGCACAGTGCCTCTCAGCAAACAATTCGTGAATGAATGGATGAATGAATGAACACTAAGTATATGTGTTTCATAAAGAATCTGAGACTTCTGATATGAATTCCATGATCTGCTGTAAGAAGGCCGAGTCAGGGACTGTGTGGATCCAAGCATATGCTTTTCCTACTGGAAGAAACAGCATAACGCGTCGCTACGCTCAAGAAATGGTGTTGTGGAGTGTGGTAGCTCCGAGTAAAGATATAAGTCAGCAATTAAATAAAGAAGCTAGTAACACAGACTAGTAGCAAGATATGTACGGCTTGATAATTTTCATATTACAGCTAGATGTTTGCCTCTTGATGAATGCTAAGTGTTAAATATCTTTCCTGGAAAGATTCTTGGAACTGAAGAGCTTAATGTTTCAAAAGATCATTTATAGATAACATGGCCTTGTTCCTTTTCTTCATACTCTAAGGTATGCTGCCTTCTTAATATTCTCAGAGCCTACTTACCTGAAAACAAACTATTGAAAAACAGAATGCTAGCTTCGGATGTTCCTAATAGTCATCGTTTCAAAATAATTGATATGCATTGATTAATTACTAATTTCCTTATACCAAAGTTCAGTCCCCTGTTTGATCAGAAGTTACTGGAGATTTCAGGATGGTAGTATGACTTTGTCACTTAACAAAAATGGTTGTAACTGAGAAAACCTATAGGAGGTGGGATGAAATGCCTTATTGTGAAGGCTCAGAGGCTTTCAAAGACCTTGCTGTTTCATAAAGGCATCTTTAGTCAATCCTACTATTTTGTTTAGTTTTTCCAAACCAGAATTTTAATCAGCATTCAGCTGCATTGCATGCCGTGGCCTCTGGTGCTGGTAGGCCAAACAAGATACTGATTCGTCTGATTTCATTTAGATAATATCAGTTAGGTTCGACCAATGCGAAGCAACTTTTGGAGTGTTTATTTCCTTATTTAAGGAACTGCTCACTTAGCACCTCTAAATATGCAAAAAGGATGTGGGGGGGGGAAATGAAATATTTTGCAGGTAATTCTGTTATTTCAGCAACTTCTTTATAAATTCTGTTTTATTTGCAAGAATAATTGTCTCACAAACTCCCTGGATTCTTAGAAGATTCCTTTGTCAAATTTTGAGTTTATGGATCTTAGATGTCATAACCCAAAGATCAATCCTTCCAAACCAGAGGATGTCTTTGTTTATCCCAAAAGGCATCCTAAAATTCTCAAAACAAAATAAATTTCAATTCACATTTTATTTTTAAATATATATAATTACATGTCTTATAATATAGTATTTCTTTGGGGAGAGTTAGCTGGGGACAATTCTTAGGACATAAATAAGAAAAATAACAGTGACAACTAGACTATCTGAATTAAATCCCAGTGTGTTATGAGTTTAACAATAAGATGCTCCAACATTTTTTCCCCTCCTAAGGAAAAAAAGTCTAGAAACTGCAAGTGGATAGATTTCTCCCTCTCTGAGGACTGAAAAGAATGCTCTTTCCATCATTTTCCTTTGATAATTCAGCTGTCCCACTTGGCCTCTTTCCCTGTCATGTTTCTAGTGGACTTTTTGCATGTTTGAAATTTTTTAAAATTTTTCTATTTTAATGTTCAGATAGTTATTTCTTGGGCTAACAACAACATGTTCTAGAACTTTGAGTCATGGTTTGGTCACAAGCTCAATTGATTCCTCTTTATTTGCAAAGATTCTGTTTTAGGAAAAGGATAGTTTATCTCTTCCATATATATGCACAGGCTGCAGCAGAGAATTAGAGGGAACCCACAGAGGTTAATTAGGTCCCAATCTTAATGCAATTTCATGCCCAAGCCACAGTTAAACCCACCAGAAACTTGCTTACGCTGATGAGAAATTATCCTGAAGATATAGGCTACTGTTGTATTCTTACAAGGGAAAGTGAGATTGAGCTCCATGTCTACTGACCATTCAATATTTATGTTTATAATAAAGAATTTGCAACACGTTATTAAATAGTACACTGCAACATAAGAAAATATCTTTAAAAATAAGTCAACTCTCTCTTATTTATAGGGAAATGAATTTCAACTGTGTTCATTATCAAAAGGTTGTTCCCTCAAGATCAAGCTGAAAAGCAGGGGACAGACCCAAAGAAATAAAAAAGGTGTTTTAATTTTTTATGCTAGCAATATCTACCTTCCTTAAAAATGGACTAAATGCCTATCTGCTTTTTACATTGTCCATGATTTTGCTTCGTTTTCTTAATTGGTTTTTGGTAAATTTTAGTGCTTTTTGAAATATTTTGAAATTTGCATAAATTACAACTGGACCCTAAAGAGATACTGAACAAAGTTTAAGTGTAGTTTTCAAATGTCTGTGTTATATAAAGATACAATTGCTAATATTTGTGAATGAATATAGTCTGGAGACCCTGGTGTGTCTGTCTCCACTTCCTGGAGAAATGTTTATCCAATAAGTTAGGTAGCAAAGATACTTTCCTAATACACGTAAAAATTTATTTTGGAATTACTGGCAGTTAATTATGAGAGTACACACGGAAGTTTCCAGGTATTTTTTTTTTTAAGATTTTATTATATTTATTTGAGAGCGGGGCAGGGGGGAGAGAGTACACGTGCACGCGATTCGGGGAGGAGCAGAGGGAGAGGGACAACCAGACTCCCTGATGAGCCCAGAGCCTGACGCAGGGCTCGATCCCATGACCCTGAGATCATGACTTTAGCTGAAATCAAGAGTCAGATGCTTAACCAATTCAGCCACCCAGGGGCTCCCCAGGTATCTTTAACATCCATGTTTTCATTTATGGCATTAGTAATAGCTTATTAGGGAATGGGAGGATTCTGTGATCACTTTAAGTTTGTTGGCGGTGTAATGAACCCATTTCCTCTGGTGCATAAGTAAGTGATTTGACCCTTTAAGCCATTAAACAGTCACTCAACAACTGCTTTGTTGCTGATATATGAGAAATGCTATTTTATTCAATTTTACATTATGTTGTACTTTAAACACATTGGTCACACTATCGCAATAAAGGCAATTATATTTGCTGTCGATCTTTTCTTTTACTCCAGATTACTTGTTTTTATCCTGAAGTAGTTTCAGTCTCTAGCACTGCCCTCATGTAGTGTGCATACACACGTGTGTGTCTGTGCATGTGTGCACTGAATTCTTTCTCGGAAACTTTGTGCAAGGCTGATTTCATCAAGACGATTCACCCAGGCAGTAGACGCCCTTGCTCTAGGCTCTCGCATAGGATGTACTTATAATTCATACATGCATACGTTTGGGGTTATTTTCTAACTATTGGAGATGGCTGTCTTATGTCCTAAAAAGCAAACTGATTAACTGTCAGACCTCAGCGTTGAAACAAATTTATTTGGTGTGTGTTGGGGGGCCGGGGTGGTAGATGGGGAAAATGTATTTCAAAGAATCTGGAACTCTTGTTACGAATTCTCTGTTTCCAAGGCTCACTAAACTTTTGGGACCCAGAGTGAAATGTGTTTTTTGCATTTCTCCTCAGGCTTGCACAGGGGGTGGGTGCACCGTGAGCGAGGCCAGTGAGGCCCTGACTGACGAGCAGGCACCCGAGGGTGTGCCAACCCCCAAAGCGCACTCCTATTCACCTCACTCCTTTCACATCTCCTGGACGGAGCCTGAATATCCAAATGGTAAGTGAACTCTTTTAGCCTCAAGTTAAAAAGATGATTAGCAAAGGTAAATTAATATTCTAAATGGCAGCTTATATGTGGTGCTTAATTTTTAATGATCATTTTAGCACATAAAATACCTGAGATAGTATCATTGTCTGTAGTTGAGAGATTGTAGTTTTTAGGCTAACACACAATTTTGGTGGCTCAAAAGTGCTCCCTTTTGATAGTTCTTGTGTACTGCATCTTATTGTTCAATACATTCCAGGAGAGGTGGAGAGAAGAGATGAGGATTCCCAAAGTTCTGTTGTGACAGTGACATTCTATTTTCAGTGACGTTCTGTTTTTGACAGTCCTGAGTTCATTCTCAGAGAGATAGAGAGATGGGAAGTCCATGCACATCATGTATTTCGAAATGCTTTTGACTGAATAAGTTTATCTTAGAAGAGACCGCTTGGAACTCTGTATTTTTAATATATTATATGTAAATATGTCAGCATGCATTTTTTAAACTGTGCATGTATTAAAAATATGTGTTTATACTTGTTTAACTCCAAGTTGATTGTGTCTAAGTGATATATACATCTTTGCATAGTTTAGAGAATTGTTAGCCAGTTAAAGTTGGCTAAAATAAAATCTCATTACAAAGAATTTGTAATAACTTGGAGGTAGAAATTACTTTATTCATTTATTGGAAATATCTTTAAGTTTCACACAACATACTATCATTGTTCCACACTGATGGAAACTTATGTAACACCAAATTTTGTTCCCTTTAAGATAAACATCAAGACTTTTAATACCCTAGAAATTGTTTTAAGTAGCTTGTTACTGAAAATTGAGATGGCCTCCTTTAGCATAGCCAAAAAGGATGGAAGGAAAAAATGGTCATTTTATTAGTTTGTCTTATGTTTACTATGATATTAATTATTCCAGTCATCTCATTTTAATTAAACTTTTGGCAAATGCATTAGATATATTTGAGGTGATAGAGAGCTCAAATAATTAGAGTGAGTGATTATCTCTGCTATTGAAGTGATTCCCGTACTGTTACAAATTTCCTAATAAAAAAATAAATGGATCTCTATTTGATACTTACATGAAACAGTCAAAAAATCTTGTCATACTTCGTGCTCCACAAATGTATCTAGCCCATAGGTGGCAATGCAAATGTTAGTGATTTATTCCATTTGGATTGCTGTTTATTGCCATTATGTGATTTGCATAGTAGAACATTTTCTTTCATACCAGTTGGTCATGGCACCTGGAACTGCAAGTATACTCAGAATCCTAGGTGGACCAGAGAAATACTTTCTACATTTCAAAGAATATTTGCATACTATGTTTTGATGCATTTACAAGCAGTTTCAAAATGTATTCATTGAACCAAAAAGAGTTTGAGAGATTTTGGAGGTTTGTGTAAACACTTTCATTGTATTCTAAAGCCTTGTGTTTAATCACATCAGAATTTTCAAAATTTTTGTTGTGGGGCAATGGTTACACATTTAAAAAGTAATAGTGTTCCTTTAAAAAGAAAACAGTTAACTTTCATGCCCCTACTTTTCTCTGCCCTTGCCCCAAATTTTCCAGTGTTTGATTTTTATTGTCTATCATCTGGAGAGGGAAAATCTGATTGTTCCGCGATTTGTTTTTAAAGCGCCCATACTTCCCCCTAAAAATCTGAAGAATAAAATCCAAATTCTTTAGTCTGGTATTCAGGTCACTCCCAGCTTATGACTCAACCTACATTTATAGAGCCTTGTACCACACATTCCTTTCAAGAATACTTACGGCTTACTGTAGGGTTGCAAGACGTGGGTGTGGAGTCAAGTAGGCCTCGAGACAAATATTATCCCTGCTGTGTAGTAGTGTGTTACTTTGGGAGATGGACTAAATTCCATGAGCCCCAGTTCTCTTGATTGTAAAACTGGTGTTGACAACCCCTATTTTCTTTCCATCTTTACTGTGGAAATCTAACTCATTCCTCAGAACTAAACATGGGCCTCTCTTTTTTTTTTTTTTAAGATTTTATTTATTTATTTGAGAAAGAGAGTGAAAGCACAAGCTGGGGGGGAGCAGAGAGAGAGGGAGAAGCAGGCTCTCCCTGAGCAGGGAGCCCAACACTTGGCTCAATCCCAGGACCCCGAGATCTGGAGACCTCCACATGGATTTTTATTACCCTTTATATTCAACATACCCAAGTTGATTTCTTCTCATATTCTCTGCCCCTCTACCTGCCCTTTTTCCTGTGTTCCTCCTCTCCCTGATTAGCACAACCCAGTCACGCCAGCCAGAAGCCTGGGTGGCATTCTTGACTTCAACCCTGGCTCACTCCTGGCTTGTCTTACCACATGACCCTCAAGTGCACTCCTCTAAGGAAGGTCACTGATATTTCTCACCCAGGTAACTTCAAGAGCTTCCTCATACCCTGCAAAAATCTTAATTTGTTCATTCAAAGTCAATTATTTGATGACCTACTAGGTCCCATCATTCTGATGATACCAAAATGAATTTGTCTAATCCCTGATCTTAAGGATATTAAGGTTCCTTAGGGGAACAAATGGTCACAAGGTAGGGATGTGAATAAGGTGCCAACTGTATGGAGAAGAAGCTCCCAGAGGAGCCCTACAGGTGTGGGAGTGTCGTCCCTCTGGGTCTCCATTAGACGTGGCAAGTCCAGAGATTCATAAGCATTTGTACTGTCATGTTGTGTAACAGTTGCTTCTTGCATGGTTTTGCACATGCTGGGATCCAGAATCTTGACTCTGTTAGTCGGTTATATATCTCAATAGATTATTTCACTAGGACTTATTAACATGAAAAAAAATATGGAGAAACAACAAACCCACTTTCGGTAATAAGAAGTATGCATATTTCCAAGTATATGCCCATATGTGACAAAATATGAGAGATATTAAATGTTCTGATATAAATGTCTAGTTCTTGCCTATCCAGCAAGTGGTTGCCTTTAGCCAGCGTGGCTTAGGAAACAGGCTCTCTGCCTTTCACAAATGATTCTGATTTAAACAGTCACTTTCTACTCATCAGAGGCTTGTGATAATCCTGACCCAGAGGCTCAGAAAATGGTCTCTTGCCCTTCTGAATGCCATTCTCTTCTTTGTCTCCCAACCTGCTCTTACTTCACAGCTTGTTCTGGGAAGCTTGCTATTTGCTTCAGGACATGTTTCATGCACTCTGAAAAATTTTCCTGTTCTGGAATCTTTTGTTCTGTGCTCTACCAGCAGTTCTAAGAATAGTGCTTGACCCACATAATAGATGCTCAATTAAAACTCTGCTGGTTAGCACCACCAAAAGAAAAAATAAATGCACAGAAGATAATAAATGTTGGCAAGGATGTTGAGGAATTGGAACCCGTGGGCACTGTTGGCGGGAACGTAAAATAGGGCAGCCATTATGGGAAACAGTATGGAAAATTCCTCAAAAAATTAAAAATAGAATTACTGTGTGATCCAACAATCCACTTCTGAGTATTTATCCAAAAGAACTGAAAGCAGGATCTTGAAGAGATACTTGCATTCCCACTGTCACTGTAGCATCATTCACGTTAGCCAAGAGATGGATGAGACCCAAATGTCCACAGATGGATGAATGGATAAACAAAATGTGGTGTGTATATATACACAATGGAATATTATTCTGCCCTTAAAAAAAGAAATTGTCACATGTTACAACATAGATAAACCTTGAGGACATTATCCTAACTAAAAGAAACTAGTTGCAAAAAAGACAAACACTGCATGATTTCACATATATGTGGTATCTGAAGTCATCAAACACATAGAAAGAATCAGGGGCTGTGGGGAATGGAGACTTGCTGTTCAATGAATACGTTTCAATTTTGCAAGATGAAAAGGTTCTAGAACTCTGTTATACAACAATGTGCATTTAGTTAACAATCTGTACTATACATTGAAAAATAGTTAAGATTGTAAATTTTAGGTTGTGTTTTTTTACCACAATTTTAAAAATATGATGTAGAGAGGATATAATAAAATGCAACAAACTTTTAAACCAGAAGAAGAAAAGGTTAAGGGCTGTGTTAGTTTAAAACAAACAGAAGTTTCAATTAATACTCACATAAATATAGATACATAAAATATACAATTGTTAAACCGAAGTGAGATCATACTATCTGTCTTGTTGTGCAACTTGCTTTTCTCACTTGACAACATGATGGAGATATCTTTCCATGGCAGTTAAGCAGATAGAGCCCAGCTTCAGTGTTTCAAAAGGCAGTGAAATCCCACTGAATAAAACCACAGCTTTTGTGACCCATGTTTTATCAGTGGATATTTATGTTTCCATGATTTTGCTATTATAAATAATGCTACTTGCTATTAATTGCCTTCCTCTACCAAGTAGTTTTTAAGTACTGGGTCTTTATCGCTTGATTCACACCTAAGGCTTTGCTTTGCCTCAAATGTGTCCTACCGAATTCTAGTCCCTTGCTTCACTTACCTGCAAAAATGGTGGTATGACATTCCAGCTCTGTTTCTCTAATCAGAGCGCTTGGCATCCATGTTCCCTCTGGCAAAGGTGTTCTCTGCAGGCTGCGATTTCAGGCAGATTTTAAAACCTGAATAAGAGCTACTTTTAGGGAGATAAGAACCCTTTATTGTATAGCACCTGGACTCTTCCTTTGTCATACCATTAGCCATCAGTGAGAAGTGGCACAAAGGATTACTGTCTAATAAATTTGTGACCTATGTTGTGAAGATTACAATTGCATAATTAGAACTATGCTTTTGAGAGCTTCCGAATTCTCATGAGCCATATTCCCTTTCAGAAGCCTAGGCCTCGGAATCTGTAAATATGTTTTTTCCTCACACTTGCAGCCCCCCTTGCTAAAATCAGCATCAATATCTGACTACCCCAAACGTATTCCTCATTACCTAGCATACTGTGTAGTGACATTTGAAAGTAATTTGAATACATTTTTTAAATAGTAACTAGAAATATAGAATATGAAATACTTATCCTTAATTAATATTTATAGTTGCTTGTATCTATCCACTATCTTTACTTAAGTAAATTTACTAGAACAGTTTCCGTGTTAGATCATGACCCACATAAGGGCAGGGATGCACCTTGTCCTCTGTGGCCTGGTTCACGGTTCTAGTGCCAGCAGTTGGCAGGGTTCCAGTCATGGGTAGATGGGTATTAAATAGCTGTTGAAGGAATTAATGTTTGCTGATAATAGGGACGATGATGACATGGTTAGTGTGGATGTGAGAAGTATATGCATATGCAATCATACAATACATGCAAACGCACATTTACAGCATGTTTTATAATTAATAATATGGAGGAATGATTTCAAAGGCAGCAAAAAGGCATCTCCCTCTTGGCCTGCTGAAGGCTCAAAGACCTAGTCGTTTGGCGTAAGATCTTCTCAGCCTGGTGATCTGTCAAGATTCTAAAGAGTGACAGCACTTGAAACTGGATCTGTTTTGCATGCCTCTGTGTGAAAGGGTAGATTGTTCCTGCTATCAAGATTAGGTAATGTCAAGATGCATACAGGAGAAGGAGAGCGGGCACCCATTAGACAGGGTTCCAGGGACTTCTTGAGAAAAGAAAGAGTACTTAAGGAACCTATGAAAATATTTTCCTAATTCAGCCTTTTGTACTGGGCTGGCTTTTTGAGAATTTATATGTGGATATGTCCCAAGACAGTGGCAACCGTGTCAATAAGAACGGAAAGAATTTAGGAAGTTGATTACTTTTGCAGACTTACACATAATACCATGGAGACAATAGAACATTATTGAAAGAAGATTTAGTTCAGTTTTTTTTTTAAGATTTTATCTGTCTATTTATTTAAGAGACAATGAGAGAGAGCAAGTGCAGGGGGAGGGGTAGAGAGAGAGGGAGAGTCTCAAACAGACTCTGCACTGAACATGGAGCTGGACACGGGACTTGATATCATGACCCTGAGATCACGACCTGAGCCGAAACCACGAGTCGGACAGTCAACCAACTTAGTCCCCTAGGCACCCCCATTTAGTTCAGTTTTTAAGCATATATATGATTTCAGAAATGTGTGGTAGAGAAATAATTAACTATAGGACTTTTATACATATTCTGTATATGTCATCCTTCACATTAAGAAATGATAAGAAAGAAATAGGCTTTTCTAGTCTCTATACATGAAGGCGTGTGAGTAAATACTAAGTGATTCCCCATACAAAGAAGGAAGTATTTGATTTCCTACCACCACTGATGGTAAGAGTAGTAGGAATAGCTCCAGCTTAGAACTGTGTACCAGGCACTTTAATCCTCACAACGAGCCACGAAATGGCAATTGCTATTCTAACATTCGGCTGTGGAAACTCAGATTTGTAGTATTAATTGCTCAAGACAACTTGTTAAGTAGGAATGTAATACAAAGCAAGGTGTGAATGACACAAAAAATTCATGATTTTATTCACTGTACTCTCCCGCCTCTACATTTTGTAGAAAAGCTCATAATTCAGGATTCCATCTAGCCACATGAAAAAAAAATTTTAGATGCTTTGACTCGTTTGATGCATCATTTGCAGTGACAATATTCAAAATTCTTAAGATCTCTGTTCCGATTTTTCTCTGGTTTTGAAGAAATAACTATTTTTCCAACTTTTTATTTTGAACTAACTTTATTTTTAACCAGCCAAAATGCAATTCTATTTTCTTTCCTGGAATTGCTCAGTTATTTTAATAGGAGAAATGGATTATAGAATTCAGTGAATCACTTAGGAAAAGTGCTTGACAGTTTTGAGCAAACCTTGTGTAACTTTTATGAAACACCTCCAATCAGTTTGTCAGGTAGAATTTCCCAAGCACAATCTTTTTTAGATTCCGTTGATTCCATTTTTAGGAGAGCATAACAGTAATAAGGCATTATTCCACAATGTGAAAGCTGTTCTCTCTTTTCCTTTTTAATTGAAGGATCAAGTATTCACACAGGGATATATCTGCCACATTCAATCATCATCTGGACCTTGGGGGAAAACCCACAGTTGATATTCATATTGCCATGCTCTTCTAGGAGAAAAAAAAAAACAAATATGTTTGGAGTATCTATATTCACTATACATGTTATTTTTATGACACACTAAAGCATTGTTGTTTAATTCTTACAGTAAACAGAATTTTTCAGTGTAAATAGAGATACCTCGTATTAAATTTACACCGTATTGTACTTGTGTTGAATTTCCTTGGTTATAGATGACAACCTATTGAGCACCTTAGGAAACACAATTTGACAGAACATGATGAAGAGGCACAAAGATATATATCCCAGTGGATGTGCTTTATGGACAATTATGATTCAGCTTCCCTGTGAAAATTAAACACCTTAAAGATTCTACCATTATAGAAAGAGAAAGGTGATAATCTTGAAACTGCTTACCTTGGAGAGCCAATGGGAATTAAATATCCATTTTGTGGATTATCCACTGCAGAACTGAATTTGTAGAACTGGATTAGATAACCTGATTCCCCTTACCACACAGCATTATATTGTTTCATTTTGTTATAGCTAGCTTACCGATTATTAGCACAAGAGAATAAGCAAGAGAAAAGCACAGAAAATACAAAATGGTGTAACATAATGCATTACCGTAATTTTTTAATGTTAGATGTATATATTTTTTGGCCTCTCTGGATCCACTCTTTGTTCTTCCCTTCAGCCCTGAATCCTACAAGGTTGACCTTTACTCACAGTGTCAATGAGCTGGCTCTCTCTCTCTGGCTTCCTTTTGGTGTGTCCATGGGCGGTGGCGGCAGCAGCAAGAGATGAGAGGGTGGGAGGAGAACGAAGTCTCAGAATTTAAAGGCTTTGTTCCCATTCTCCCGGACTCTAGGCTCCAGGGCAGTATTCCTCCACCAAAAGCTATAGCTCCTACCCAACGGCCCTTCCCTGTAACTCCAGCTCTTTGTCCAGGTTCCCCAATCTGTTCTCATCCTTTCCCTTGCAAATTTGAGGGTGTTTATGGGCTCCTACTTAACTAGTTAGCATGGTCTCCTAGGAGTCCTAACTATAACTAGCTGGGGATGCATTATTACCACTGGGTGCTTTCCCTTATCTCTGCCCATAGCTTCGTAAATGAGGTTGAGTTGCCATCAAGTTTCTGCTGAGTCCTTACCTGATTTTTAAATCTCGTATAACCCATACTTAACACACAGAATTTGGGGGCTGGATGTAGAGATAAATGTAAAATGCATTCTGGGAATAGCAAAAGTAAATAAGTAAACAAAAATTCCATTCCGTTAAACTTTGTTTTGGCACTCCAGACATTTTAAAAGCAAATAAGGAGGATGATGTTCAAGAGTTGTAGATAGATTGTTTATCTAATATGTCTGTGATATTTACTTTTTTAAATAGTAATCAACTCATTGATATCTCATTGAAAGCTTTCTATTAATTATTGTGAAATATTTATTTGTTATAATTAATCAGATAATGATTTGTGACAGTTTTCCTCTTGATGAAGTAGGTCCAAGGGCCAAAGTCATCCTAAACATGAGTTTCGCAGATAAATTTAATTTCCTAATCCACCGAGATTAGGTTAGCATCTGCCTCCCCCGCCACTCCCATTTTTGATTCTTTTCCATCTGTTCTCCTTTAATAATCTTTACACACACATAATCCACTTGGTCTGTCTTCTCACATAGATTGAAAGTTTTGTGAATGCAGGAACCAGGACTGTTCTGGGTATTCTCAGCTTAGAACACAATGGCTGGCACATAGTAGGTACTCCATGAATATTTACTGAGGCGTCAGATAACTACTAAAAACCAAATCCACTAAATCCAGCAGATGTTTTTTCAAAAAGTATTTTACAGCACTTGGTAAGGACTTGTTTGTTTGTTTGTTTGTTTGTTTTTTCACACTGTGCTTTCTGGACTTGATTGGGGTAGGGAGGAATCTTAAATAGCACACACATAAGAAACTGCTAGGTGATGACAGACAGCATACCAGTAGAGAATACAGACCTGTCTAAAATGTGCCTCTGAGAGATGGGTAGGTTATTTTTTTTTTAAAGATTTTATTTTTATTTATTTGACAGAGATAGAGACAGCCAGTGAGAGAGGGAACACAAGCAGGGGGAGTGGGAGAGGAAGAAGCAGGCTCATAGTAGAGGAGCCTGACGTGGGGCTCGATCCCATAACGCCGGGATCACGCCCTGAGCCGAAGGCAGACGCTTAACCGCTGTGCCACCCAGGCGCCCCAAGGGTAGTTATTTTTTACAAGAGATGTGGAGTACATGACATAGATCAGCGTAGGAAGAGATAGTCTAAGGCAAGATTCCCACAGCAAATAAGGCTTTAATTTAGACTTGAAGGAAGAGACAACTCTAAGTTCATCCCTCTTATATGCATCACACTTAGTTCCTAAGGTACTTGCATATATGTTCACTGATTTGGTTTTCACATTAACTCTGTCAGGCCACCAGGGCAAAGAATATGACCCCCATTTTATTGATAAAGAAACAAAAGCTTTGAAAACGTGAGCTTCCTGACCAGGTTTTAAAGGCGTGTGGTCATGAGAGAAAGGCCGTGTGCTCACCCTCCTTTTTTCTAAAAGCTTAATCGAATATCATTGGATGAAATCGCAGCTCTTACGCCGCCACAAGGCTACCAGATACCTGACTCGTGTGCATTCTTTGGCGTAGCTCTCATCAATACCAGCTAACCATTTACTTATAAACAATGTCAGCCGTGATGTCAGGTGTTTGGTCCAGTATACAGTCCTCAGATGGATTCTCATTTATCTTGAGTTAGTGTTGCTAGGAGGATACAGCCAACACTTAGATCCTCAGGAGTCCTAAAGGCTGACGGAAAGACCCCTGAACTAGCTGTCAACCCCTTTCTTCTCAAACAAAAGCAAACCAAAAGGCTGAAAGGAAAGGGTAAAAAGAAGAAAAGAAAGTTGGTGTAGTTATTTTCATATCCGACAAAAGAGACTTTTGGGCAAATAGGATTATTAGAGATAGTTAGGTAAATTCAAAATGATAAAAGGGTGACTAAAATTAAGAACCCTTCTTTCATCAAAATGTGCTATAAATGAAGTGCCTGAAGAGATAAGTAATAGAGTGGGATATAATATTTTAACACACGTAACCGTCAGAAGACTAGTATTTGGAATATATAAATCTTAGGAATCAATAATAAACTGGGGAGGGAATGTAGCCAATAATAATTGTAATAGCATTGTATAGTGACCGATGGCAGCTACGCTTATCATGGTGATCACTGGGTAATCCACGGATTTGTTGTATCACCACATTGTATACTTTAATACAACATTGTCTATCAACCATATTTCAATAACATTTTTAAAATATATAAACTTAAGCTTAGAAGAAATGAACCCCAAATTCTGTACTTCATTCATTATTTTCTTACACACTTTGTCAATGATAATATATTCAGAGATATTGTTACAATAATAATAATGAACTGGGGAAAGATCTGAAAAAGCATTTCACAAAAGAACAAAAAGTAAATGGCTGGTGAACATAAGGACATGTGCTCAACCTGTTTAATAAGCTGGAAATAAAAAATAATACCACAACAGGATGCCATTTTACCACATATAATACTGGCATAGTTCAAAACTATGACCATGCAAGGATATGGAACAATAAGAACTCCCATGTACTATGGGTCATAATGAGAACTGATGCACTTTGAAAAATAGTTGGGTGTTGTCTAGCAAAATTGAAAATATCCCAACAATTCCACTCCAGGATCTGTGTTAGGGAGCTTCACGTCTGCCTCAGAACACATGTGCAAAAATGATAACAGATGCAGTGATGTAAGAGACAGAATGTGGAAACAATCCAAATATCAACAATAGAATAAATGAATGAATTGTACTGTGCAGGAATATAATGCAGCAATGGAAATGAGTGAAGTGTGACTACCCTTAACAAGACAGATAGGACTCATGCTTATTATGGTGAATAGGAAAAGATCCCAAAATACATATTTATCTTTTCTTAAGCAGGCTCCACACCCAGTGTGGAGCCCAATGCCGGGACTAAACCCATGACTGTGAGATCAAGACCCCAGCTGAGATCAAGAGTCAGATGCCCAACTGACTAAGCCACCCTGGTGCCCCCCCAACTCTATATTATATGATTCTATTAATACAAAATTTAAAAATATACCAAACTTAATTACATTTTTATGGATGCATTCTTAAGTAGAAAAGCAAGGAAATCATATTTTAAAAATCAACACAGTTATCTGTGAGGAAGAGAAAGAGTTGGAATGAGGGAGGACACATAGAAGATTCATGGCGTGTTGGAGATTTGTGGGGTGCTGGTAATATTTTATTTTTTAATCTTGGTGATGGTTATATAGCTTTTCACTTTTAGTTCATCTTTAAGATATAACATATTTTATGTACTTTTCTATGTTATGTTTTAAAATAATTTTAAAAATATAGAGAAAAATAGGTGCACAGAAGTTGGAGAGTGTAATATTCTGTGTACTGTTCAATCCGAATGTTTCTGCATGTCACACCAACCCATAGCTCTGACTCTTTCTAGCTATCTGGCATTGGCTATGTTATTTGGTCTTTCTCACACTTGTTTTTCTCATCTCTAAAGGGAAACTGAAACTTTTTTTTTTGCCTTCAAGGGTTTTTCCTGAGGATTGAATGGTACCTGATATAAAACACAAATACTGTTGTTAATTTTTCAGCATAAATGTCCTCTGACTTTCAAGCATTTGCCTATTCTTACCTTGCATGCTTTCCTACAGAACAGTATTTGTTTTGCATTTTAATGAAACGTTACCCGTTGAGATAGTTACAAATTCACATTCAGTCATAAGAAATTATGCAGAGAGATCTCATTGACCCTTTGCCCAGCTGCTCCAGGGTACTTTCAAAACTATAGTACACGATCACAACTATGATTTTGACACTGATACAGTCAAGATGCCAAACAGGGCTGTGACTTTGTTTTTAATCCCCCAATTGAAAAACAGTCCCCTTTGAAACCAGTAGTAGAGAGGTAAGTTAGTTCTTTGGTAGCAGGCTTTTGGGAGTCTTTCACGGCTACCCTCACAGACCCTCTCTGACTAAGGCGGATAGACCCTTCTCTTTCCTGACTAGTGACCCATGATGCCATACTGAGCTCTAATGCACCTCAGCCCTAAGCATCTCAAATTTGTTTTACTAAAGAAGAGAAAGTATATAAAACTGTAAAGGTATTTGTCTCTTAGAGTTCCACACTACTGCTACAATTCCCACAACCCTCCCTTAGTCACAACTCATTACTATATATTCAGGAAAAGGTGGCTTTAAAAATTATTTTTTTCCTTTTGATATTTTCAGCTGCCCTTCTCCTTACCTCCATGGTTTTCCCTACTCCAGTCTATTGCATGTGTGACTCTAAATTAATCCGTCTAAGTATGACGTTTATTTTGCCCCTGGTCAATACACAAAAATGCCCATGGTTCTCCTGCGCATCATAAAATCCCCAACCCTTGGAGTGGCATTCAAGGTCTGCACGTCCTTTTGAAGGCCTATTTTCTATTAGGCTTTCACCAGTTACAACAGTAGCAACAGAATACGGATCTATTCTGGATGTCTTTACTATACCTTGCATTTTCTTGTTTCCAGGCATTGGTAAATGTCTTTTCCCCACCAGGAACATCTTTCTGAGACATGGCCTTTTCACATTTTGCCTTTTATGGAAGACCCAGCTGCTTTGCACAGAAGCCCCGGCCGCTCTAAAAAGCTTTTAGGACTCACTTTAGCCAGAGTGATTGTCCCCTGCTAGAAGCTCCTGTATGTCTATGCCATTTGTTGGGCATAAAGTTTTTGTGGTGCTTATCACTTTTATTTAACTCTTGAATTGTTTAATTAGACCTGTGTTTAACCCTTTTCTTACTTCCATAAAGGCAGATATTATTTCTTATTCTTTCTATCCCCCAAAGTACCAAGCATAGTACCTTTTAGGAATTGACTTCCAGTGAATATATATTAAGCTTTTCATTACGTGCAACTTAATTGCTTGTAGGGCCAGAATGTGTTCATCCAGTTCTTAATTTGAGTGGATTCCTAAGTATTTTAGCAGAGAGAGTTAAGTTGGAAATGAATAAGAGGAGCAGTGGTAGTAGGGGGATGAGATTGCCAGGTTCCAAGCCTGAGTTGATATTTATTTGTATGACCTTGGAAAATAGCTTAACCTTTCTAAGAGTCCCTTCCCCTAACTCTGTAACAAGGCAAATAACACTTATTTCTTGATGTTGTTAAAGTTAATGGAAATAATTCATATCAAGCATATTGCCTATTATTTGACTCAATATGAGTGTTCAATACATTTTTAAATAATTAAGTGTTTTATAATTTCAAAAATACTTACACGGCATCCTAAGAACTTTTTGTTTTACTTTTTTTCAAACCTATTCATACATGTCCTGTACTCTACTCAAAGAAGGAAAGTGCCTCCTCAGGCTTCACTGAAAATGTTTCCATACAATTCATTTATTAGTTTTTGTTACATTCGTTTTTGTTACACACTTTGAGAATCTGAGGTCAATAAAAATTGTTGTCTTAATACATATTTTAGACTTATTACTTACTAAACGTATGTTTCTGGAACTGAATTATACAATAGTTCATATAATACTAATTTTATTTACTCTAAAAAGTCTGTTAATGAAAAGTTATGGCATCTGCCTGCATATCTTGGTAAGAAATGGGTTGTTATTTTCAAATGGTATCTCTTATTGTCCACCAATTTACCAGGAAGTTTGACTGGATGTCCTTAACTTGGATTATATAGCTAACGGCCTTGCCCTAAACCAGATTAAAGGAAATACCTGCGCTTGTCTCAGATACCTTTTTGTGACAAATGTAGGCTCCAGCTCTAAACCATGGTGGTATCCCACTTTGGTCTGACCCTGAGATCTGGTGATTAGCTGGTAAGAGGTGGACCTAAGGGTAGAAAACCCAGAGAGCTCAACATCACAAGTCTGTTCCATCCTCACAACGTGCTCACATTGACCCCAGCTTCCCGATCCTGGGATGGGGAACTCTCATCTTGCTAGTACTCAGCACAGGTCTGATTGATCACTGATTGCATGTGGCATGTTCAGATATGTGTTTTGAAAAATGGCCCTCTGTCTGCAGTGTGAAGAATGAATTGTATGGAAACATGAATAATGCATCAAAACATGTAGGTGGCTATTATTCTCAGATATGAGATGATGGCAGAATGGACTAGGTGGCCATGAGTATGGTGATGGGTAAAGATCAATTGGGAATGTACAGTCTACATGACTCAGTGATGGAGTTGGTATGGTGGGGGAGGGAGAGGAGAGTGTCCAATATGATTTAAAGGTTAGATAACACTTACCCGGTGTACACTTGGATTCTACAATTTAGATCTATAATTGATCTTAGATCTTCCTACAAGTGCTGTCAAATAGTGGTTACCTACAGAATGCTGGGTTACTCTGTATGTACGTGTGCATGCGTGCATGCGTGCGATCTCACCTGCATGAAACCTGGACTTCAATCTCACCCACCTTTCCATTCAGATGCATCCTAGATACTAAAAAGTTTCTGAGCAGTTGAATTAACTGTCACAAATCTCACTTAATTTTATCCTCAGCTCATTTGCCATGTACTCATCTTACTCTAAGCTCTTTTCTTAGTAACTGTCTATTATTTCTTTATTCATAGTTGCAGATGTCATGGTTATCTAGTTTCTTAGCATTGCTTGCTAGGGGTTGACTTGCTTAAGTCAGGTAGACAAAGCAAAGAAGAAACTTTTGAGAGACTGTCACTGAGGGAGGAAGGAAGAGAACTCAAAAGGCAGACATAAGAATGGATTAAGGATAGCCACTGAATGATGTGAAGGGTAAAAGCTGGGTAAGTATCCTAGATCTCATCGGTCCCTGAGGGTATTACTCGATTAGAGAATATAGTCTTTTTAATTCATGGTTTGAGTCATCACAAGATGATTCAATTATATTCATTATAGTCTGTGTGGGAAGACAGGTAAGTACTACGGAGTCCTTGCTAGAAAGATTTCCTTTAAAAATGGTTAAGATTCTTAAAGTTTGTACTTAAGGAATGAGATTTAGTTACAACAAAAATTAACTTCTATGAAATACGCCATTTCCCAATATGTCAGATAAATGAGATACTATGCATGTAATCCTAGCATAAAAGAAATTCTCTGTTCCCCAATTATGTAAGAAAACGGAAATTTTGATTTGGGTACTTTCTATGTCATTGTTGAAATGCAGGTCAAGTAGATAGCATTTTGAGGGTCTTACAATTTCTTTAAGAGCTTCTCCAACACATTATTTGCACATAAGATTTTTTTTTTTTTTTTAGCGAGGATTAAATGATTGCTTAGCAGAGTGCCTGGCATATCATAATTTCTTATCACCATTATTACTGTGATTTTATCCATTTTTCTTCTCTTAAATTTCCTGTGACTATTTAGTTTTATATTGTATATCTTTCATTTCTTAGTTTTAATTCATCTGTGCTTTTGTGTGTCGAATATTAAATGGATTTAAACCGAATACTTTCTATGAGTATTCTCGGAGTTACCAGAGATGGTCATACTAGAATAAAGGAGAAAGTTGGCAGCTGTACTTTTTTGTGTGTAACCAAAAGGCTACATGACAGTAAAATACTCTTACCCCAAAATTTGGAAATGAGAGAAACAGACCTGCTCTTAAAAGATAAGCTATACAAAGTTATCCTCATCAAAGAAAATGAGTCAGAGCAGTAGCTTTATTTAAAAAGTAGTAGCTCAAAAAAATTAATAAATAAAAAGTATCCACTTGTTCAAATACAAACAGCTTTAATCTTAAAGGAGGTACTGACCAGGATCTAACCAGTGAAACAGAAAATGTGCTAGGACTAGAAGACAGACTATATTTAATATAAGGAGTTGGTTACGAATGTGATGGAATAGCTGCAGAAACAAAAAAAGGTGATTGTCAGAGAGCTGCTGACTTCCCTGGTCTTCGGCTTCCGAGTCGGCCTCAGCGGCCACCAGCTGCCAGATTTGCTGATGTAATGCTTCAACCATCAAGAGGCGCTGCTGCAGCCCAAGCTAAAGGCCAGCCAGAGTCCACTACTGAAAGAGCCGGGGAATACAGAAGAGGCATTTCTGCTGCCGGGACTGCTGGAGGCCACAGCTGCTTTGTCCCTCTGCTGACCTCTCAACAGTCGGCAAAAGTCTCAGCTCTTGGAGCTACAAGGTGGACATTTTCTGTCTTCCTGTTTCTGCCTTCCTTGCAGTGCCTCCTATTGGCAAAATCCAAGAGGAAGCCATCAAGCCAGAGGGCTGCAAATACAGAGGATGGACTTTTAAGCCCAGCATACAGAGCTGACCAAAGACGTGTGGATGTAGGGTTGTTGGTAGATGAATTGGATGAATAACCAGATTATTCAGCACCCATGCACACTCTTCTTCCTTCCAGTACTTTCCATGACCAGCAAGAATCACTGCATGCTTCCGCCTAACATCCTACTGTGCTTTGTACAACGCACAGTACATTGTCTCACCCTCATCATTGTATTCACATCTGGGTTCATTCTCCCTCGAGTTTAGACACGACCTACCTAGATACTCTGCAACTTAAAAACTAAGATAAAATTAATACCCATTAACTTTTTAAATATAAATCAGTAGGGAAAAGGAGAGAAAATTAATTATTATATACAAATCCTGTAATATGAAAGAAATAAAGCATGAAATAACACTACAATTCTCATTTCCAAAACCAGTTTAAGGCCGCAGTTGGTATTTATAGCCTCTTCCCTTTGCTCTCAGCCCGTAGCTCATCTGTTTCAGATTCTTGACCTAGTAAGGTAACCCAAAACTTCATTACTGAAGGGTGCATGTGCTTAGCGTCAGCGTGCAGCAGGATGCCAATTTCTCCTTTCACAAAGTAACTTTTTTCTTGCCTGTCGATTTAGTTGCATGAGGATCCTAAATTACCAGGTAATATTCTGTTTCTAATTTAGTGGTAACTTGCTTGCAGCCCACAACATAAGTATTCCTCTTTGGGGCTGGAGAAAGCAAAAATATTTTATGTAGGTTATTAAGTGTAATAGTAAGAGGAAACACTCTGACTACCTTCTCTTGATTCCCATTTCCACATTTCTCACTATAGAAAAGCCGGCATCAAATAATGACCCCTAGCTCAAATCAGGTGCAGCATCCTGTAGGAAGCCCCAAATCCACAGGTGTTATCACCCAGCCTGGGCCGCAATGTGGGCTTCAGGAGGCTGTTCCAGCAGTCTTTTAGGCTGTGAGTTGATGAAGTATATTACAAAAGTAGTAACTTTTATGGCGGTAACTCACACCCTCCTTGTTCTGCTATAAACTGATTTTTAAATCCAAAGCGGTATTGGAAAGGATAGCCTGCCAATGAGTGCAGCATTCTATAAATTTGCAGATGATGGTGCTGCCAAACATCGTGAGCAAGATCTGGAAGTGAGCAATTTCCTCCCAGGAGGAAGGGTCACTCGGGAAAAAGCTCTTGATGTCATGGTCCCACCAGGAATGCTATCCCTAATGCAATGACGGGTGAAGGTTTGACCTTCCTTCAGGACATTAATGAGACCAAATCTGGAGTTCCTAGGCTAAAAGTCAGGCCTCTTGGAAGCCAGCCAAATTCCTTGACAACCTCGACTTTGCTAGAGTCTGTTTCAAAACTCATTCCTTCTCCAAATCTATCTCTGAGCTATTCTTTAATATCATCTTTTTACCAAGCCTCTCTTCATATTTCAGGTAGCCTTACATTTTCCCTCTAGATTGGATGCTGATATTTTTACTTGGCTTGTGTTCATTAATTTACTAATTCAATCAATATATATTAAGTACCTACTATGTTTTAGGCATGGTGCTAAGCTCTAGAAATACACAGGTGAGGAAGAGTCAAGATTGCCTTGGGGATCCTACAGAGAGGCAATTAAACAGCCACTGTGAAATTAATTTTATAAGAAGTTCTAATTTAGCATGTAAGCAGTTTTATTTCTCAGTGCTTGATCAGTTTGGGGATTCTGTAATTCCAGGGAACATAGACCCCTAACTTCCTTTTAATGAAAATATTTTGATTGCATAATTCAAATGATCATATTCAGCAACTATTTAATTATCATATTTCTACTAGTTGACTTCATGAAAAGACACATAACCTTCCTTCTGAAATAAATTTTAGTTGATCATTAAAACCAGTAAATCATAGTTTCTCTAACCCATTCATGAGTGTCTCATGAATGTACTTTGTGTAATCTGTGCAAGGTGTTTATGGTTAGGTTATGTAATATTGTAGCTGAGAACGTGGGTTCTGGAGCCAGACCTCCCAGGTTCAAATCCCGACTCCAGCACTGGCCAGCTCTGTGATTTTGAGCAAGTTACCTAATCTGTCTTGCCTGAATTTCCTCGTCTATAAAATAATGATAACAATACTGCCTCTATTCTGGTGGTGATGCTAGGAGAGGGTTAAAAAGGAGTTCGCACACAACAGGTGCTTAGAACTGTGCCTGACACATCCGAGTAAGGTATGATGCACTAACAAATAAGGTCATTTGACTTCTAGAGCACATCTATTAAGCATATAATTTTAGAATGCAATACATATTATAAATGTACTTAATTTATTCATGTTTGATCTGGAAAACAAATGATAGCAGTTAACATGATGTAATAGGAACAGTCCCATACTGGGACTCTTGGGTTCTATTTCTGTTTCTATTTCTATTAATAGTTTGATATTTAACGGTTTAATGTCTGTTTTATCCTTTGGAAAGAGACGGGGTTTAGACTGGAGAAAATACCATGTGATTCAGTAATTCCATGAAATTAGAAATCACATCAAGGAGTGCTTGATTTCTTAAGACATTCTTTGCTGTTATCTGGTAGTCATGCTAAAAGTCCATTATTATCTTCCTAGGTGTTATCACAAGCTATGGACTATATCTAGATGGTATATTAATTCACAATTCCTCAGAACTCAGCTGTCATGCTTATGGATTTGCTCCTTGGAGCTTACATTCCTTCAGAGTCCAAGCATGCACGGCCAAAGGTTGTGCTCTGGGCCCGCTGGTGAGTATGTGCATTTACATTCTGGGAACGTATTCCATGTCAGATGACAGTGAATATCAAGGAAGAAGTAAGTGGTGGTGACTCACTCTCTGCACAGCTAGGCTTTCAAGCAGGATAGGAGATTTTCTTTTTATAAAATTTTATTTAAGACTTAGTAAGAGTTTATATTCAACATAAATTTCAAGACTGCGCATAGGTCTAGTGAAGGACAGAATCTGTATTTCACTGAAATTTTTCAAGGTAAGTTGGCTGGTTTAGCAGAAGTACATATTATTTGGTTTAGTTTAGTTACATATTTATTTAAAGTGGATGGTTTTCTTTCTAATAATGGGCTCAACAACTAAGTAAGTTTATGATTAAAAAGTAAAAACAATTTGAAGTCCATAATTGCCACAGTATGGCAACACAGCTGCCCAAAAAGTAAGTCAGTCAATTAGAAGGTTGAGCTTGCCTCATCTAATAGAATAAAATAGATTGATAGCATCAGTGTGATATAGTTTCATAAGAACAGTATTTAAAATTGCACGGATATTAGCTTTTGATATCTACATTTCAGAAATCTATGGTATATACCTATATTTTATTAGCAGTTAAAAGATTGACAAATCATGCTTTTTATTTTTTAATATAATTTTTAAAATTCAATAGTGCATAATTGTCGTAGACCAGCATGACATTCTTTAGTTTCAAAACATCAGATTTTATTTTTGTGCATTTTTCTTAATTAGATTTAGCTTCTTTTAGGGGAAATGCTCATTACTTTTAGATATTTTTTGGCAATGTTTGCTAATGCTCTATCATTTTAATGCACTCTGTCTTCATTGAAGAGTGTATTATATAAATATTACCTTGGAAAACAGCTCTACAGTTTCATTTTTGCTTCCTTATTTTTGATCACACCTTCCATTTCGTTTCAGAGGTTGGTTGCTTTCCAAGCTGCTAACATCATCTATCGGTGGAGCTGAGCTGTAAGTCTTTACTGCCATTAAGTATTTTATAGCTCAGATCCTCTGATGGTTACTTACTCTTAAAAGCAGGAATGGCAATAGGCCAGCTTTTCTTCTCCATTCAAAAGAAAAGAGAAAGAAACACGAGAACACTTCACATGGGCTTGAAACCTAGACTCTCAAAAATATAAACTGCACATTGTGGTTCTGGCTACTAAATTGGCTCCCACACTGTCCCTTGATGTTCTGGCAACTTTAAACAAGGGGGACACGGTTATTGATCTGCGCCCTGTGCAGATAAGATAGTAGGCGATGTTAACCTTAAGAAATCAAATGCCACAGTGCCCTGAAGGGAAGGGAGAAAGCAGAATTGGATTGTAAAACCCGCTCTGCCATGGCCTCGTACATTCTAGACTCGGTCCTGACGTAAAGCAGGGTTATTTTCTCCCCTTGGTACTTTTCTTTATCCTGTGCTCAGTATGCAAACGCTTTTCCCAAGTCAATGATCCATCTCTAATCACTGGGATTGAACAACAGTGTCTTTATTTAGAACAAGTCAACTATATGCTGCCAAGAAGTTAAAACCTACGGTCTTCAATTGATTTCTAAAATATTGTTGTACCGATTACAGTACATATTGTGCCCTTAAGAGATTACATATCTGGATATTCTAAATCGGCCCGGATATCTATCACAGTCACGAAGGATAGTGCAGATTCAGATACACACATCACTTAAGGGTATTCTTTATCTAAAGTCAATGTTACAACAAGCATTTCATTGAAACAAAAAACTCATGATTTCTGTTTTTAAATCTTTCGCTGGCAGAAATTGAAAAATAAATTTTTTTGAGTCAATTTTTTTTGTTCACCTAACAACATTTTTTAATGATAATTCTTGATTTTTGGAAAGAGAAGCCTGTTTATTTTACATCTCTTACATATTTTGTATCATTCTTTTTCATGCATGCAGGGAAATACTGTTCTGTATTTTTGTGACAAATATGGTCATTCCTGAATGTGGTATGGTTCACCCTCAAAACTGGCAAGCTCAAATAATACAGGGGATAAAACAGTAAGAACAAATTTGATAAAATAGAATATTTTAAAAATAAAAATGCATATATATATTCCATATTTTTACTATTTTAATGTAGTATTAGCTCAATATGTTTTGCTTTTAGCCTGACCAAGTTTATTACCTGTTATTTGTGACTCAGAAAGAATTACTCTGTACCCATCTGGAAAAAAAAAAAAGATTTTTTTGTGGTTTGTTCAGTTCTTATCCATTTACACAACATATTTGGCTTTTAAAGAAATTCCAATGTTAAAAACAATTTATACTGCCTTTGATCCTAATTCTAAGGTGCTAATATGCATTGTAAAATTTAATCCAGTAATTGAAGTTTTATAAATGTTTGAAATAATGAAAAATTAACAGGAAATGCAACAGAAAATAACTTTTTAAAAGCTATCCTTGCTTTCAATTATATTGTTGAATTATATTAGAGAGAAACCCTTCACATTTTGTGTTGCTGTAAGAAGATGCATTGAATTTGTCCATAGGAAAATCACTTTGCTTTCGTTTGTTTTTTCCACTTAGCCAATGTTAGATAACACTGGCAGAGTCTAAGATTGGGAATTTTATGACTGTGTCTGGCCTTGGAACATTCATTGGATTCAGTTCTCCAAGGACCCTCTTAAGGATGAAATGCGAAACTATAGGTCACTGTCGTGGGGTATGGTTAAAAAGCTGCTTTGGTTTCTTGGTGATGACATGTTTATACACATAAACACACCTAAACACACACATACACATACTCATCCTTTCACGTTTGTTTCTTACAAAGAAACAAATTTGTTATCCAAGACATCTAAATCTTCATGGCAATACGCAATTGTCAAGAAAATTCTAAATGGGAAATCCACCCTAAACCTGCTATTATTCTTCGTGCCTCATTGGCAAACATACTTATTCTACTAAGCCTCAGATTTTTCAACTCTTACAAAAGGCAAATAATGCCCACTTTAAACAGGATTGATGTAAAATTTTCAGTGAAATAGTTACTCAAGGATTTCTGGTACATGATAAGAGTTTTATTAAAGATGAAAATTTTATTAAAATGTTTATATGTTTTCATAGCACATTTATTCTAAAAAAAAAATTGTTTTCTGTGTCAGGGGAGATTTCCAGGTAAAAGCCAGCCTTCCAGAATGCCTTTTCCCTAACATTCTTTTTAAGGCAAGGTAGATAAAGAGGTGATTTTTTTTTAAAGACTAAGTCGAAACAAAATACTACAATTGCCAAATTTCACGTAGATTAAAAACTGAGGTATTTATCCAGATACTAAAGGAAATTTTAAAAATATATCACTTTGAATTAACCAGATATTTGAGGACATTAATATAATTATCTGGAATTGCCCTTAATTCTTCAACTTTTTGAATCTCATTTTATTTGGTGTGCTTTAAAATCACTTTCCATGCAATAATTTGAATTATATACATAGACATAATAAACCAATTGCATTGTTATGAAATATTAAAATGATGAATTGATATTTTTCCAGTCAAGTTTCTTTATCATTTTTTGGTACATAGTTACTAGACTAAAAAAAAATGAGTAGGAGTTACAGATCTAAAAAACCCCATAGCCTTTCTCAGATGAAAATAAAACATGTCATGACCTCATACTTATTAAAAATTAACACTCTGTCTTTTTCACATTTATTTTCATAATTGGGAAAGTGTATTCGCCCTAACGAATGAAGGTTTCATAATTGAGAATATTTGCCTG
>NW_024424452.1:54488137-54550637 GCF_017311325.1 Ursus maritimus
ATTTGTCTTCTGTGTCTCTCACTGAAGCTTAAAGTTTTCTTCATATAGATCTTGTACATATTTATTAAATTTGTTTACCAATATTTTATAATTATATATAATTTTATATACTATATATATTATATATATGAATAATTAAGTCATTTAAAAGAACTGCTTTTTAAAATGATACCTGGAGCTTACTCTGAGATACCTGTCTTCAGACAGCCATACTTTCAAATATTTTTATCTATTGGGTGATCTTTCATCTAACTTCCAACAAGCATCTGTGCCCTTTTTGTTACTAAGATTTGTTGTCATTTTCCCTAAAGCACAGAAATTTTACCAGGTAGAAAATGGTAACCTGATTAATTAGGCTGTCAACTAGTTTTTAATAAATCAAATATGAAGTGTATAAAATGGCACCAAAGGTTGGACATACAGGATCTCTGCCCCCATAGAATTTGCAAACAAAGAAGATAGGCAAACTAGCCAAATCGGTCTCAAGTGCATGAGGCAAGAGAAAAACCAGGTGTTGGTGTAACAAGTAGAATAGAGCAAACTAGGGGAAAATTTTGGAAACACTGGGCCTTACCCTTTGTTTCCATGATGGATTAGAGCAACTTGAGTTTGAGGACTTGATGGGAGAATGACAGAAGGAGCACAAACAAATGTGAATGGCAAAAATTAACAGATTGCCCAACCCCCACGGGCTATATTAGAACGTATTTTCTGCTTTTTCTTAATGTTGACCATAAAAGTGACGATTAGCACTTAGTTCTGTGGGATTCTATCTGATTTGAAACATCCATTCAATTATGAGGAACATGTGATGCAAATTAGATTATTCTAGGGTCTACAAGTGCCATTTACTGACCTCGGATAAGTACTTTGCCCAAAGGCTCTCAAGAGTGCCTCATTCACCTTGCACAGGTGAACAGTGAACTCCCACACGTCAGTCTACAACATTTTCAGGATTTTTTTTTCTCTTCACATATATAAATTAACTAAAAATTTCATTTATAAGTAACAGATTATAAAAGTTCCTTATGAAACATATAGAATGTGGGATTCTTTTAAAAAAAGAAGTATGTAAATTTAGGAAGAAAAATGAAAATGACTGACAGCACAGTAGTACAAATATAGCTCATGTGACTTTTTAAAATTATAAACGTTTTGATCTAACTGGTAGGTGAAAATAACGTGGGATGAGAAATTGTTTATATAATTATTTTATAAAGTTTCAAGAAGGTTTTCAGCTACAAATATTGTAAAACTATCTAATGTTCCAGAAGGGAAAGAGAATACAGTATTATTAAGAGAAAAAGAAAATCTGAGGTCCCATAGAATACCTTCCCAAGCGCCAACCTCTTTACTACTAAACTAGATTCTTCAGATTCGTTACACTGTTCCTGTTCTTAACAGACAATACCATGTCCTGCTCTTTTCTTAAGCAGTTATTGCAGAGCCCTCTGTGAATAGTTTAATTCTTCATTATCCTCCCTTTTGAATGAATCGGGAAGTGATCTTCCTTGCTTGATAACCTGACAGATTGTTTTGTATCTCAGTTTCTAAGGCAAAGCACCAGGGTGTGCTAATTGCGGAGTCCTTTGTGCACTGTTAACTGTCACCTGCCCTGAAAACCTGAATGGCAGCTTGGTTTTTGTCTCTAAGTGCCTCCTTCTAATCCTCTATTTTGTGTTGTGGCATGGAATAGAAGTATTTGAGAAAGAGAGAACATGGATTACTGGGAGAAAAAAAGAGAGGGTAATGAAAATGACCCTTCAGCATTAACAAAGGGAAATATCATTTTGGTAATAATAAATAAATAAATAAATAAATAAATAAATAAATAAATAAATAAAGTGATTTGATAAATGCATACTGTTAAAATTGAGTCATTCTATTGATTCCTGAAAATTTTTCTTCCTCAGTATAGAAATGTACAAGGAATAGGTTTTAGGAGATTTTTTTTCCCCCAGTGTGGTTACTTTCAACCAGGAAGGAAAGAGTGGAAGAAAGGGATATGGAAGGGGTGGAAAAGGAAGGAAGAAGATAGGAAGGGAGAAGTGGGGAAGGAGGGCAGGAAGAAAGAGAGAAAGAAAGGGGAAAAGGAGGGCAAATAATAAAATTAGCATTACTCAAGTGCTTTTTTTTTTTTTTTTTTTTTTTTTTTTTTTTTTTTTGCTTGAAAGAACAGATGGGCCTGAAGAAAAAAGATAATCAGTTTTGCAGACTTTTTAAAAAGGGAGATGGAAATTTGGAAATAATACACACATCCATACTCATATACACACACGGGTGTTATCTCTGGTGTTATCTTCATTTTGCCTTTTTTTACTTAAGTTTTAAATTCTCTACAATAAATAATTATTATTTTTGCAATAAATTTCTTAAAAAAAAAAAAGAACTAATAAAAGCAGAGGATTCCAAAGCAGAGTCCTTTGGAGTAATCACAGCTGGTTCTGCCAAGAAGGAAGAGATCTGAGGGTGAGTCAGAGCACTAAGGTAGAAGCCTATAGGAGGATAAAAGGTCTTGATGTAAATTTCAGTGATTATCCAGAACTCTTTTGGTGATGTGTGTAATGTTTAATTTTCCTTGTTATGTTTCACCTGGGTTTCTTTCTCCAGTACTTGCTAGTGGTCATCACACAAACAAAAGTACTGAGGATATTGCAAAACAAATAAGGAAACTAAATAGACTTGGTCAGAGAAGCAAATGGGACTCTTTATGACTGAGACCATAAAGACCATGTTAGGGAAGGACTGAGGAGTGGAAGACACTAGGTTGTTGAAGTTGGAGGGTAGGGACCAGGGGCCTGAAGTTTTCTCTCCCTGGTAACATCTGGAATTGGGGGTGGGGGTAATTTAAAGACAGAATAGGATTTTTCTATGTGGAAAAACTAGACAAAAATAAACATGATTGCCCCACCCCCATTCATGGTTCTCTAAGCATAAACTTTTCTTCCTTTTATAATTGGGGTCGGTATCTCATTCCACCATCAGTATCAAGTAGTTTGCTCCTTAGCATATATTCCCAGCTAGAAAGAAAAGCAAGTAAAGAGGAACCAAACTTCTCGAGGGAACAAAGTACTATTGGGTTTAAACCAGATGAATGCATATTTTTAACCACCTTAAAATACCAGCACCCAGAATAGGCTTACCTTCTCCAGGAGTTGCGGGTCACCAGAAATAGTGCTTTAGATTGTCAGTACATTCAAACACTATTAATCTCTAAAAGAAAAGGAAAAAAAAAAATCTCGAAAACCCGCGAAAACGCAGTCCATCTTTCAAGGTTACATAGAGAAATTCAGAGATTTTTGCACACAATCTGATTCTCTGAATGACTTTCTTCCCACAATAAACTGTTTTATAAAAATTACAAGGGGGAAAAAAGATAGAGAAGCATTTGTTTTCTTGGGAAGGTAAAGAAAATAATTATATGTGGGAACCCCTTAGACTTCCAAGGCGTCTGCAGGAAGGCTAATGCTGTTAGGAAAGGGACAGCTTTGTTTTATAGTCCCTGATGTCAGGTTTTTAGTGTGGAGGGAAATGTGCACATTCTGAGCTGTGCTTGCAAGCAATGCAGTATCTCTGACACGCTGCCCTCTGGGAAAACCCGCCAGTGGGGGAATGGTTGCAATGATGCAGTGTAGCTTGTAACTTGGAATCCCGTCGGAGAACTTTGTAGTTGCTTGTCAGTCAGTGGGAAGATAAAAGAGGCAGCTTCTTTTCAAGCAATTTGAATTCATTTCCCCGTAATGAGTTAGAGGGTCAGGCAGCAGGAGTGAGCTCGCCTGAGATCTTATCAAGTGTATTTTGTGGGAGGAAGAGAACAGCGGTGGAGCAAAGGGAACATAATGTCTGCCTGGTCGCTGAATAAGCAGACGAACGTGGCCAGTGGTTGGTCCACTTCTTTGCAAGCCCACTTACCTGCTACCCCATATTTTCAGAAGGAAAAGCCAGGGGAAGTACAGCTCTACCCCATTTTATTAAATAAATACCCAGTACATGAAAATTGAAACTCAGTGAAAGTCTAAAGTAGCAGGTACTGGTATTTCCTACGTAAATACTCACCAAGCACAGACATGTGAAAGGCATTATACTATGGGTTTTTTCACATTAGAGGATTATTGACCGTACAGTTTCTTTGAGAGACACAGAAGACATTAAATGAGTGTTATGTTAGGATGTATTTTAGCTATCAACAATATCCCTGGACCTTTCTCCCTGACCATTTTAAATGTTTTAAAATCAACACCAGATATATTAGGAATGACGGCTATGGAAAAAGCTGGTACTCAAAGCAAGGATTAATATGAAGACCAGTAAGAACACAGGGAAAACAGAGAAAATTACTTTCTCCCTGTTTCTATGGGAAGCAAAATTTCTCTTCTGCAAAAAAGAAATTCCCGTTAATACACTTTTGCATAAAGTTCCAACACATTCCTAGAGATGTAAATGCACACAAATAGAAACACATGGGAAATTTAAAAAAAAAAATTACTTGGACTTAAAAAAATCATTGCTGTATTGTTGTTGAAAATATGAATGGGCAATAATAAGATGTATGTCATTTCAAACGTTTGGCTATAGAATATATACCCACTGAATATATTGACACCTCTGATTGTATATCATGTCATGGCCAATAAAGCTATAGAAATATGTAATTAGGAGATATTCTTCCACAAGAATGGAGTTAAGCATTAATTTATCAAAATTGCTTAAGAACTCATCTGCTCTCAACACTCACATAGCAGCTTATTGAATTTGTGTCTCATATCTAATTGGCTATTTTCTTGACATAATGAACAAGTGCAAACTCTATGCTGTTGTGTCTGTTGAAGTGGCGACGTAATGATGAAAAGCAAATCCCAGCCCTGGGCTGCACAGAGGCAGGGAGTGGAGTCCACAGAGGCAGGAGAGAAAGAGAGAATGCCGGGTCTCTGTTCTCGCTGCCGAAGTTCGTGTTTTAAATCCTGCCGGAGCATCTCTGCATAGGAGTCTCTTCATTCTACTGCCTCATTAAAGGAGACTGTTCATCAGCAGATCACACCCCCCCAAAGTATTTACTTTGATTTGTGGAAGACTTTTGAATGGGTTTTGTTTTTGTTTTTCTTTTTTAAATCAAATGGGAGTCTTTAAAGCACGTACAAACGCTCAAACCATTTTTGAACTCACACCATGGCTGATTTGGGGGTTTCTAGTACACGCAGTGAGGTTCACTGGAAGACACCAGCCATGGAACAGATATAGAATATTTTGAAGCGATACTGTATACCACTAATACACCTGCCAGGTGTGGGTTTTTGTGTGCTTTTTGTCATGGCAAGGGTTCAGTGTTTGTTGAATAAATAGCATTATTAGAGTTGGTTTCAGATATATCTAAACTGAAAATATAACCATTATACCTAATTATCTGGATATTGGATAAGGAAGCTCTAGATAGGTAAGTGTCAACCATCAGTTCATATTAGGAGGAAATGTAAGAGTGGACTATATAGAGAAATAGAACAAAATCTCTCCCTCTCAGACCAGCTTCTGAGACAGAGTCCTATAGCTGGGCTTCTTCTGTAGGGTGGGTCACAGGATGGACCCCTTTCGATGATGATGGGTTAGAGTGTTACAAGGATCACAAACCTTATGTTTGACTCCTTAGAGAGTATTCTTAGATGACTCTGAAATCATCATGCTGTATACTAAGAACAGCCCTGTGAAAACTAATATTTGCCAACTTTTTACATGAAGTTATTAGACAATGAGTTACTCCACTCAATCCAAAAAACAGAATCTAAGGATACTACCAGACCGTTTAAGAAAGCACAAGTTTATATAGTTTTCTGAGAATTTGCTTTCTTTGTTTGTAAATAGGGTTGCGTGTAAATCTTACTATTTTTTTTTTTGTAGTCATACTCCTTTGGGGAGTCATCAAAAGGACTTTTATACCTGAGCACATATCTGAAATTCTATAATTAAATTTGCATGTTTGTTTATTCATTCATTCATTTGTTCATGCCACAAACATGTATCTAGTTTTTATGGAGCAAGAAGAAATTATGATAGGTACTAGGTTATAGTGTGAACTAAGGAGACAAGGTTCTGCCCTGAAAAGGGTTGCAGTATACAACAGGAGAGAGAAATTCACGAATAATCACATAAAAATATAAAATTGCAAACTTTAAAAATCATTAAAGTAAAAGGATATGTGACTAAAATTGCAGGAAAGGGAACTTAGTATAAATTGGAAGATCAGGGAAGACCTTTTCAGGTCTTGATGTTGATGACATTTAGGGTGACATCTAAGCACAAACTCAGGAAAAGAATACAGGAAAGAAGATTCCAAAGAAAATATATTTGTGAAGGATGCAAGGAAGGTAAAATTTAGTTGAGTTTGAGGAAATGAAAGGCAGCCAGTGTGACTGGACAGAGTGGATGAGGAAGAGAATGTCATAAGATAAAACTGATAAAAGCTAAGCAGGAGATACTTCATGAGGCATCCTGTAGGATATTTTAATGCAATTATTATAAAGGATTATCAATATTTTTTCAGTTGTTATACAGATGCATATTACTTTAACTTAGTAGCTGAAGACTTAGATTGGAATATTTTGTTCTCTTCAGAAATATTTTTGTCAAAATGATACTAATTATAAATGAGTTATATTTTCATTTGGGGCATTCAGTCTTTTTTTCTATGGGGATATACATATGTGTATATATACGTGTATGCATATACATAATATATTTGATATCTTGCCACAAACACTTTATATCTTACTTTACTCAGTTAGCATTGTATCATGAGTATTTCTCATATCACACACACAAAGCACCCATAAAAGACATTCTCAATAGGTACATAATATCACTGTATGGATATACCAAAATGTATTAGCCATTTCATTGTTTTTGTTTTTGTTTTTAAAGATTTATTTATTTATTTATTTATTTATTTATTTATTTGACAGAGAGAGAGAGAGAGAGCACAAGCAGGGGAGCAGGAAAGGAAGAAGCAGACTCCCCAACAAACAGGGAGCCCGATGCGGGGCTTGATCCCAGGACCCTGGGATCATGACCCGAGCCGAAGGCAGTTGCTTAACCAACTGAGTCACCCAGGTGCCCCAGCCATTTATTTCATTGTTATTGCATGTTTAAGTTTATTATCTTTACTATTAGAAAGAATATTTATTATTAACATATAATTCTACATATATCCTTGATATGTATTGCTAAAAAGGAATTATTAAACTAAAGGTTGTTATTTTTTAAGACTCTTAATACGCATTAGAAAAATGCTTTCAAGAAAAATCATATCAGGGCACCTGGGTAGCTCAATCAGTGAAGCATCTGCCTTCATCTCAGGTCATGAACCCAGCATCCTGGGATTGAGTCCCACATCGGGATCCCTACTCAGCGGAGAACTTGCGTCTCCCTCTGCTTCTGCTGCTCCCCCTGCTTGTGCTCTCTATCTCTTAAATAAATAAATAAAGTCTTAAAAAAATCGTATCAATTTACATATCTCCTAGCAGTATACAAATATGTTTATCTTCCTGTAATTATACTAATTTGATAGGTAAAAATGATAGATTGCTTTAATTTGCATTTCTTTTATTCCTATTGAGATCAGACATATTCCATATGCTTATTATTGTTTGTCTTTCTTATTTGTTCACACACTTTACTCAGGAGATTTTAGAGGTTTTTAAATTCGCTTTTATTTGTATGGAAACTTAAATATTATAAATAGTAATTATTAGTCATTAGAATGTCAAAAGTTCAGTTTGTCTTTTTGGTGTGTTTATGTGTTTTAGGGGCACCTAGGTGGCCCAGTCGGTTGGGCAACTGTCTCTTGATTTCAGCTCAGGTCATGATCTCAGGGTTGTGTGATCAAGCCCTGCATAGGGCTCTGCACTCAGTGCAGAGTCAGCTTGAAATTCTCTCCTTCTCCCTCTGCCCCTTCCCCTACTTATGCTCTCAAATGTGCTCTCTCTCTCACTTTCTAAAATAAATAAATGAAATTAAAGAAACAGGAAACAATGTTTTATATTTTTGATAATGCAATCTCTGTTTATTTTTATAAAAATATTTTTTCTATCCAAAGTTAAAACATTATGTTGTTTAATTTTGTTAAATTTATCAGAGATTTAAATTCATATGCATGATGATGCTAATTTCTGGACTATTTATTCCTTCTTTTGTATCTCCATTTCTCTTTGGATCATCACTATGACAATTTAATCTTTGTGCTTTCAACATTTTAAATATTTAGAAACTACCTTTGTATCTTATAGTTCCCATCTTCTCCCTGCAGCTTATTACTCATTTATGTTAAAAGGTCTTAGTTCTTACGTGCATATTTTTCCAACAGAACACTAAATTGAGCTGAAAAAATGCCACTGATGTTTCTAATGGACTCATCTTTTTATAAATTAATTCATGAGAAATTTACATCTTCTAATATTTCTCATCCAGAAATGTGTTTTGATTCCATTTATTTAGGTATTTTATATCTCACAATAAAATCCTGTCATTTTTTTCATAAAGACCCTATATGTCTTGTTAGGGTTATATCCAGGTATTTTACTTTTTTTTTAAATTGACTTTTTTGTAATTGTGCTTGTTTATTTTTAGTGTAATGTTAAAAGACTCAATACTGGTATCACATTAGTGTTTTAAAATATGCCATTTTCACCAATACTTTCTTTAACCATTTATAAATCTCTGAGCTCATTTTTCCAGCTCTATTAAGACAGAAAATACAGAGGTCCTTACACTTATGGAACATTCTGTGAGTCCAGCCCACTCAGTTATGTGAATTTAGATATGTATAACACACTGACAGGCAAGATGGATGCTTTTACTGTGAACAAAAAGAGCTTTAATTTAAGTTCCAATCACAAGTACAACCCATACAGTATGATTATTTCAGGTAAACCACAACCAAACTTTGACTAATTTTTTGTTTCCAGAAATTCATTTGAGAAAATTAAAATAAGCTTATAAAGTAAATATAAAAGGTTTAACATATTTGTATCCATTTGTACGAATTCAGAAAAATTAGCAATTCCCTTTTTGGGAATTGTTTAATAGAAATAATTAGATAGGGGGCGCCTGGGTGGCACAGCGGTTAAGCGTCTGCCTTCGGCTCAGGGCGTGATCCCGGCGTTATGGGATTGAGCCCCACATCAGGCTCCTCTGGTATGAGCCTGCTTCTTCCTCTCCCACTCCCCCTGCTTGTGTTCCCTCTCTCGCTGGCTGTCTCTATCTCTGTCGAATGAATAAATAAAATCTTTAAAAAAAAAAAAAAAAGAAATAATTAGATAGGCACACAAAGATATTTGTAAAATCACGTTCCTGGCAAAGTTTATTTGTGTAACGACACTTGAGAGGGGTGTTCCTAAATGTCCAGCTATGTGGATTAACTACATTCTGATGAGTTAATTTTAAAGATTATGCAGATGTGCATTTATTGATAAATATGTAGTATTGTAGCTACAAAACAATATTATAAAATTCTGGAAGTGTATAATAATAATAAATTTATATATATATGTGTTTGTACAAATATGAAAGGATACATACCAAAATATACCAAAATATTAACAAGGTGACAATGATTATCTTGAAATTTTCTGCACTTGTAGTTTTTCTCTTCATAGTGTCTGATGTAGTCTTAAAATTTACCATAAATATATGTTTCTTTTATAATCAGACAAAGAAGAAATAAATGAAGGCAAGAGAAATAAAAAAAGAGGAGGGAGTTTGTAGCATGTTTCATCTTATAGCAAAACTATTGGAGGTTTTAGGAAGCAACAGACCCTAAAACTCCAAATCTCAAGTGAACTTGGGAACAAAAGACTTGACTTCATTAAGCACGGGGAGCTAAACATCTTGGGCCTTGACTTCTTTCAAAAGCCCAACCAAAAGCAATGACTGTTTATTATCTTCTTGCTTTTACTTGAATCCCTTAAACTTAAAGTGATTCACTTTCCCTTTTCCCTAATAATTTATTCCTTTATGATAATAGAGTTTCTTAATATCTTTTTTGATTTGTACTCTCTGTTTCCTAATGATTTACTCTGTATGGCAGACGTGCAAAAGTTATCATATTAGAAAAATTATTATGCTATAATAATTATGGTACCATCAAACTGAATTAAATTATGCTTCATTGTAAATAGTAAAATGTATTAATTTTTTTAAAAGCCTTTTTATGCCAGAGAGGATAAATAAAGTTACCTTTATATACTTTCATTAAACACCATGACAGTATAAGCCACATTGACAGAACTGATAACAAATCAACTCACTCCTCCTTACAGCAATCCCTTCACGTAGTTCTGAAATTAGCTTTCTCAGGACTATGAATTAAATGCAACATATTTAACAGAATCTGTGCATTCTATGAATAAGAGTTTCACCTTCATTTTGTGTGAATATATATGTGTAGGCAAATCTTGGAACAAAGTTTCCTTCCGTTGATTTAAGATGAAAATGAACCTGCATTTTAAGCGTGCATTCTTGTTTTCCTTCTAGCATATCACAGCAGGGCTATCCAATAGGAATACAAAGTGAGATGCGCATGTAATTTTGAATTTTTAATGCACATTAAAAAGGTAAAAAGGAACAGTTGAAATTAACATAGTAGTGTATCTTATTTGAACAAATATACCCAAAATATTATCATTTCAACAGGAAATCAAAATCTCAACGTTAATAATGAGATTGCATGTTCTTTTTCTCATACTAAGTTTATTTGTATATTTTACACTTCAAGGACACTTCAAATGATAATCTTGATCAGAAATGTTTGATCTAGGGGCGCCCGGTGGCTTAGTCGTTAAGCGTCTGCCTTAGGCTCAGGACGTGATCCCAGAGTCCTGGGATCGAGCCCCACATCGGGCTCTTCCACTGGGAGCCTGCTTCTTCCTCTCCCACTCCCCCTGCTTGTGTTCCCTCTCTCATGGCTGTCTCTGTGTCAAATAAATAAATAAAATCTTAAAAAAATATATTTGATCTATATTTAGCTTTCATAACATTTTCAGTTAAAAAAGTAGATTCCCATACCAACATATTTAAAAATTTTCTAGTAACTAGATCACTGATCAGTTTTTAATTTAACTTAACTGAAATTAAATAAAATTAGAAATTCAGTTCCCTAACTACACTAGCCATGTTTTGAGTGCTCAGTAGGCACATATGGATAGTGGTTATTGCATATGACAGCTCAGGCTCAGAACATGTGCAAAGATGTCATTTTGTGAAAAGTTAAGTCATTGCTAAACTATCGGGAATGTGTTGTCTACTGGATTTCAGAGAATGTGAGGTCACCGATGTTTTTTCTTGTTAAAACACCTGGTTGGCTGAATTGGTAATTTAACAGTTGCTCTGGGTCTATGCACAAATCATCTCTTTTTTTTTTTTTTAGGTCCTTTAATATTTTTTAAGGGAAATGTTGGTATGTGCCTCAATCACCCTGAAAGCTGTCTCCCCTGGGTATTCCTGTTATCCTCGAGCAACCCTTGATTTAACTGTTACATATGAAATTTTGAGTAAAATAAAGAGCATCTACATTAAGGGAAAAAATTAAATGTAGCTACTGAGCTACCATATTTTGTTCTTTCTTCTTGACTGTCTTATAAATCATGTAAATAAGTACAATAAACATTTATTGAGTGATTCCATAATACTTTGGATCTCCAGGTCCATCATTTGTGATGACACATACAAGTTGGCCCAGGAAAGCTAAAAGTATGTTGTATGTCAAATGACGCCTTCCATCAAGTTTAGAGCACCATTTCTTTCTCAGCATTACAACTTAGTGTAATGGCACTTGGCAGTATTGGCATTTCTGATATGACTTCTTTTGGCTAGCTCAGCATTCTTAAAAAATAAATAGTTTTTTCACTCTGTGATTGAAAGGGTTAAATAGTACCAATTCATTACCACTCACAAAAGGATTTATTTTGTTCTCATAAATCAGTTTTATTCCACATTTTTATTATTCCCTTGGGTGAGCTACTCCAATTGAAATCAATACAAGTGCAAGTGACACAATCAATCTAGATATTTGATTATGGATTGGAGATCCCCAGGTCTGCTCTTTTAGCCAGTTTCTTTCTGATCATCTCCCCAAAGAACTGACTCTTCTTATTGGCACCTATGACCTAGGAACATGTTTAAAAAGCAGATAATTTTCGTTTGTATACTGGTGGTGGAAGCTTGCAGAATGAGCAGAGATTAAAAGGTCAAGACTTAAAATACGTAACTATAACGTTGTTAATAAGCTGTCCCAATTTTTCAGTATTTTTCTTAACAAAGTTAGCTTTAAAATAACTTTATTCTTTCTTTAACAAAATACAAGTTAATACAATTGGTGGCTATAAACGGCATTCTTAGGCTACATTAAGTAAGTGATTAACTACTTCTCATGACAGAGACATTACCTGTTTTCACTCATTTATTTTAGAACTTAACCACACTAACTAGGTTAATAAGAAAACAGTTAAGGTGAACAAAATGCCTTTGAAGGGATTCAAGCTGGTTCTTTTCATTTCCATAATTACCCAGGCTGGAAAGCCACCATCGAGGGATTTAAAAGAGAAAAACAGTTCAACTTTAAATTAGAGAGCAAAATTGATTAAGTTGTTGCTCAAGAGGGCAACATTTATATATCAAACTCTCTCTGCTTTACAAACAAATTTATATCTTATGATCCTTTACATATTGAATGCTTATTTTGGGACTCATGGTACCACATTATAGTTCTCTTGCTTCTGACTCCAGCCACCTGTTCTTGGTTCTTAAGCCAAATTTTTGCAAAGGCACAATTACACCATTTTGTAAGTCATTTCCTTATATTTAGGATAAGGCAATATTTGGTACACTTATCTGATTATTTCCTTAAAATAAATTCCAATGCAATAGTAACACTACATTTGCTTCTTTCAGCAAATATGTTAGCCTCATTTAACCTTTTAATTGTTTTCATCAAGATCTGTAGAAAAGAGGATGTTTTATTTTGTTTTCGCAAATTACCTCTGGAAGGCACATAAGTTTGAAAGTTTAAAAGAAGTCCTTCAGAAGCAGTTGAAACAGCAAATCCATCCTTCTTTCATCCAGAGTCTTTAATTATTCTTCAGTTACTCTTGTTAAGCCTTCAGAACAGCAGCTATCCCTGTAGTCAAAGCCATGCACTTGGATTTCCATTTACAAACTTTCTGGGCATGTGGAATTAGGGACTGTCTATAAAGATTTTCTTCCTGCTTTTTTCCTTTCCTAATTTGCATGTATAACTGCTGCATAATGAAAGATATTCACAGCATTGATGATAGACTAGTGCAGTGGCATAAGATAGGGCTCTGTCAATACAGTGTTCTTTCCACATACACTGTTCCATTCTTTAAAAAGAGTTTACTCAAGAAAATCAATCTAGAAATTGGCAATGACTGTCTTTATACAGGAAGGCAGCACATTTTTAAAGAGGTAGTTGATTTAATTATTCAGTGCAGAGGTGAAACTTTTCTTTAAAGGACCAAATAGTAAACGTTTTACACCTTGCAGGCAATATGGCAATATTGCGCAGTTGTAGCATGACAATACCTAGAACATAAGTGTCTGTGTTCTAATAAAACTTTATTTACAGGAACAGGAAACTGGCCAAATCTGACCTGTAGTCTGTAGTTTGTGGATCCCTGGTTTTATTATAATTTATTTATAAATTTAAATACGATTTATGTATTTTCCTTGTGTATTTAACTCCTTCATGATGCTTTTGATTTTCAAAAATTATGCTAACTTAAAATGTATGTAGTATAGAATATTGACAGTGAATTCCGCTCCCTGTCAATAACCCATGTTAACAAATGCAGAACATCATTTCCAACCTCTCTCAATTCATGAGTGGTTTCTTGGTAGCAAACAACAGGAACAATTTTGGTTAATTAAGGCAAAAATGAATTATTACAAGAGAACTGAGCATTTCAAAAAAGTTGTCAGAAAGCTGTGGAGTCAGACTTGTGTGGAGACCACAAATAGCTTGGCCCAGACCAGCTTGGCCTCCAGACCCCTGCCTCACCGCCCCCCGCCCTGTTGCCCCCCACCTCACCCCTCCTCACTCCCAGAGCAGCACCACCACTCAGTGACCCTGGACAGTTAGCTCTGCTTCTGCATTCTCAACAATTCTAGAGACACGGAGAGGAATTCCTGACTGACCTGAGTTACTGTTTCATTCCATCAAGCTTTGTAGTCCCCAGGTGGCAGCATCTAATTGAGCCCTGTAGTCAGTGTCCATATGAGCTCCAGCTATCCTTTCATTAAAAAAAAACAAAATCCTAGTTATATTTCTGATCATTTTCTTTGTGTATATATATCTATCATCTTCTTTTCATTTTTATAATCTCTTGATTTTTTTCTTACGCATTGATTATGATTATCTCAAGGCTTTCCAATATGCCATTGATTTTCTTTTTTAGCTGTTTCTTTCGTGTTCTTTACTTTTTCTAACTTTATGAAATACTTAATGATTTTTTTTTCTAATTTCCAGTTTGTTTCTCTGGTTTGCAATATTCTTTTTCATTGTATAGGTAATATGTATCATTTTTCTTCCCCACAGCCATATGGTTACTTTGTCTTTTTATGTTGGGATCTTTTCTTTTGGCTATTTGTATGTTATTTCTTTTTTAAAATTTATTTTGCGTGTGCCTTGTATGGGCAGCTCTGCGCAGATTTTGCTCTTGTTCTGAGCATGGCCACTTCTTTTGCTTTCTGATGCTAGTCTTTCCTCAACCTAAGCTTTGAGAACTGGGTGTTGTTATTAATGTCCTTGTCTGTAGCCTTGGGGTGAAGATAGGAGGGAATGGGAGCAAATTTGAGGATGTGGATAAATGCATTGGGCTGAATTCTAGGGGATCTAGTTTCTCGGTCTCCTCTGAAATCCCACCCCCCCACTCCATTTATTCATATTCATCTACCACTCATAGTAACACCAGCTTCTTCCCTCAACACAGCACAATAGTCAGTAGAATGGCCATTCTTCCTATTTCTGTGGACTGTACTCAGTTCATTTCCCTTTAGATTGGGGAAGATTAGTAAGAGTTCCAAGGATTTTGCTTGGTTTTTATTCCTTACTCTAGGAGCAGAGTTAGGAACTGTGCTTTTCTGAGCATAAATGTACTGTATCCTTCTTTTGTTGTGAGGTTTCAAAATTAATGTCATTAATTTGTTCCTTTACCTTTATACATTTGCTCCAGGATTTTCAGCTGTTCTTGTTAGTCCTATTATTTTTGTTCTCCTAGGTTTTTTTTTTTTTTTCCATTTTGGAAAAGGTATTTTGGAAAGGTAATTCTGTCATACTATTTTATCCATTTTTCTCCAAAAAGACATAAACTTTTGACAGTTCACAATTTATTCCTAATTCTCTTCTCAGCAAGGTGATTCATTTTCACAGTTTGGAAACTGTAACATGCAGACTCTAAGATAACATAGGATTATCCCAACCTCCTGGTATTCACACTTGTGTAATCTCTTCCCCTATCATGTGGTCAAAACCTGTGGCTTGTCTCTAACCAATAGACTATGGCAGAGAAGGTGGGATGTTAGTTCTGTGACAACATTCCTAAGGTTGTAACCCATCTTGCTGGGAGACTAGCTCCCTTGCTGGCTTTGATAAAGCGAGCTGCCATGTTGGGGAGACCCAATGGGAAAAAATTGGGGCAATTTGTAGGCAACAACCAGCTAGCAACTGAGGGCCAATAACCTGCAGGAAACGGAGGCACTCAGTTCCAATAGCCTGCAAAGAAGAGAATGCTGTCAACAGCTACCTGAGCTGGAGGTGATCCTTCCCCAGTAGAGCCTTGAGAAGGGACTTTGGTCCCAGCCAACACTGCAACCTTTTGAGATCCTGAGCAGAAGACCCAGTTAAGCATGCCCACACCCCTGGCCCACAGAAAGTATCTCATACAGAAAGTATGAGATAAAAGATCTATGTTGTTTTGAGCTGCACAGCTTGTAATGTCATTACACAGCAGTAGACAACCAGTACAGGAACACAGGACTATATGACTGCAACAGATAAAGTGGGCAGAAGTCACCACAAAACATGATATAATTCTCACCCCAAATGGATGTTTTCCTTTAATGGAGAATCTGTTTCAAGCATACATATCTAAGTAACTAAAAAGAAAATTGTAAGCATTTCATTAAGAATTGGTGGTAAGTTGCTCCGTGATCAATAATGATTGTTGAGCTATACATTTGATCATGGTAGTACTAGAAGTTCAGCATGGTCCGTGTGTTTAGTAAGGCTCTACTAGAATTCCAAAAGGAAACAGCAGCTTCTGCTAAGCAATTAGTCATGTTCATGTCCAGTATTTACTCTGGAAGCTGTAGATCACTTTCCATGGTAGCATATTTTCCCAAATAGCTCTTGGCTGATTGAGATAATGGCAATAGTTGATTCATTTGGAAAACTAACACTTTGTCCAAATGGGAAAAATGTAAATCAAAGTAGAAAAAAAAATCTGACTTTTCAGAGTATAACATAGTTGATGAAAACGGACCATACTTCCCTAATTTAGCACGATCATAACAAACCTCTTAATTTACTCTTGAGAAATCTATCTGCACACACACACACACACACACACACACACACACACACACACACAGTTCTTTTCTGATATTAACAAAATGAGATCCATTTAGGAAAACCTGACTATGGTATATAAAGCAAAGTTGATGAAAAGAAATCATGCTCCAAAGGACTTTTTTAAATGATACTTCAAATATTTGGAAGAGTAACTGTACAGCATTAGTGATAGTCTTGCCCACACATTAAAAAACAAAAACGAAACAAAAATCCTCAGTATCTACAGAGCCCTTATTGCTCCTGCACGAGCACAGACTCAGGGCAGAGGTTTCTGAAACATGTTTTGGTGAGTTGATGAAATATTCTGTGAATTTATTCCCTGAACTACAATTGTCATTCTAGCACAGTGACCACTCTAAAGAGGAATCAAAGAAGTACAGCTTTTACTAGATGACAACTAATTAAAAATCACATTAGAGTAATTACAATAATGGTAAGAAATATGATGCATTAATAGAGCACTGTCCTTCTCAGGGCCCTGAGTCGCTCACAGGTTACTCATTTCTTTCTCTTTCAAAATGTTCTGTGGGGAAGACAGCTACGTCAGTATGCATGTATAAATATTTCCTATGTTGGCAACAATTTAAGGCCAGGAATAGGTCCCTTTAACCATATGTTAACTTAAAAAGGAGCAAATGCCCAGTGCTGTTCAGATCTCTGCCAAGATAATATCTGTGATAATAATGGAGTTGGGAGGATGCACTTGCCTTTTGGGTAAAATAATTTGAAATAATAACTTCAGAAAGAATAAATAAAAGTAACTTAAATATTAATACATGCTATAGAGTGACCTAGAATTATTAGCTCACATTAAAGGCCTTATTCACCACTTTGCCCAGATCTGCGGTTTGTCATCCCATGTCTTTTGATTTGGGGATTGGCAGAATTCTGTGATAATGAAATGGAGCTGAGCAACACTAAAATTGAGACCTCAATACCAGGAAAATATAGCATTTTCTTTTTACAGCAAGAAGTGGGAAAATTAGTTAACACCTTTCCTACCTTAAGGTGTAATTGGATTCAGAAAAAGGCTAACTTAAAGCAGGACCAGGTCTGACATGGAAAATCCTCACAAGGTAACAAGAATCAGTTTGGTTTGTTCGCTGTCATTTCTCATTATAATCTTTGTCATGAGAATGGATTCATGTTGTGCCATTTTCTGTTCTTGTTACAATCTTTGTCACATGAATAAGATATCAGGATGTTAATGCCTGGCATACAGTCTTCTGTGTGTGATGATACTGTACAAGACTACGCTGACCTTTGCAATATTATGTATTCTGATTGGTTGTTCATTTCACCTCTTTCCCACAAGTTAATAAGGCTGTAAAAAGGAGAGAACCGAAATGGCCAGCCAGTCAAATTATAGAATATTGAAAAGGTCAGAGCAGTACAGCACAGAGGAAAAAAAAATTATGGAATATATGGTGCATTAAAATTCTTGTGACAATGATTATAACACGAATGGGAAAGGATACCCATTTATGTTATATCAATCTGGAGAACCCCATAGGACGATATTCCTGAGATAGCAATCATTTATGCGTCCCTGGATCATATGTATCTATTTACACCGGTTTTTGCCTAAAAATATAATTGTATAGAAAATGTCCTACTATTCAACAAAATAACATTAAATGTAAGATTTTTAGCCTTAGAAAATGGGCATGAATGCTATTAACATTTTTGTAAGATTTCATATCTGAAGCTAAGAAAATGTTCTTTACAAGTAAATTCTGTTGGGCATAGATTTATGTTGGCTGTTTCTCAGTTTAACACTTTTTTCTTCAAAATAAAGTAGAAAAGTAGGACTGAATGAATTAACTTCTTAGAATGTAGAATATCCTGAGGCAGCATCTAGGAGTTTATTTGAAAATTTTACGTGATCTACACAAAACTTGTTTCTTTTTTTTTTTTTTTTTTTTTTTTTTTTTTTTTTGCTTGTGATGCATGATGTTGGACAATATACAATCTCTCCTTCCCCTGTATCTTCAGTGGTGAGATTGAAAGGGAGAGAGAGCAATACTTATCAGAAATCCTGAAGTGATGGTTCTCTGGTGTGCAAAAGGCCTACTTATTTTAACATTAATTTTTATGTATATGTAAGTGTTCGTTATAGAACAATTTACTAGATTTTTTAGTCTGTTAAGATAGATCTGGTTTAAGAGTCCACTCTATAGTTTCTGAAGATGCATTATTTCACTAATAAACTAAACATTTTATAATTCAAAGCTAGAGTCTAAAGACATCATTAACAAGGATGTCAAAAGTGACCTAATTATTTTGGGAAACAGAGGAAATGAATTTTGATCATTACTCTAAGACTAGCTTGAACACGGATTAAATAACCCTAAAATGAGTTGTTCTGTGTGCTTAAGAAGACTCCCCAGTGATTCCTGGGCCCTTCTTTCGAATAGTCTCATTTGTTTGGTCTGGAGCAGAATTCAGCTCTGTGGATGTTGATGAAGTGAGTAACCCCAGGTGATTTTGATGTAGGTGGACCCTGGAACACAAGTGTAAACGACCCCATCTGCAGAGTGCTTTGTGTGACCCCAGGTTAAAGCCCAGTGGTGCAGACCACAGCCAAAGAGGTGGATGAGGAGTGTCTGGGGGCAGGGTGACGGCGAGCTGTGGTTCCAGAACACAGGCGCTTAACTGGGCCTGCACCGTCCACTTATACTTACAAATAGGGTCAGCGCTGAGGGAGACCAGACAGAAATGGTCACCTGTGATGGGAAATGTTTATCATTTTAGCATTTTCTAGCTTGATTCTTGAGGCTGAACCAACAGGGCTGCATTTTCCAGCCCATTGAAAACAAAGTGTATGAAGTGAAAAGCAGTAATGCGAGACCATCTCAAGGGGGTGGCGGTATCTGAGGACCTGCATTTTAAGAATTTCCCCCCAAGATCTCAGAACTCAAACTGGTCAAGTTCAAAGGAAGAAAGAGAAGACAGAATAAAGTGGAGAAAGAGCCCAAATCTGTGAATCCGGTTTCGGTTTTGATTCAGGGGTTTTGTGAGTGTCACCAAGAGTTGAAATCCTGTTGGTTGCTCTAGGCCTATGAATGGAGCTGGATGTTAGCGGGGGTAAGGGAGCATTGGACTCACTCAGCTGTGTGGTTCCTGGAGATACACAAGTTCTTTTTTGAGCTGAGCAAAATGATTATGTAATTGCATACTTCTCATAATTATTGAGTAATTATATACTTCTTATAATTACTGAGTAATCATTGTTCTATAACTAGAACTTAATGTTACAACTAATTGTATAATTACCATGTATTAATGTTATCTGGGAAACTTAGAATAAAGTGGAATTTAATATATTTGCCCCTGCCATGCCATTTTCAAAGCTAGCAAAAGTGTTTGTTTTACAGCTAGAAATTTGCTTCAAAAACAAACAAAATATAAGGGAAAAACCCCTCACCAATATTATAATCATAGATGTTAACTCCTTGTTCTTTCATTTGCACCTGACTTGAAATTTGTAAAATCGTAGTCTCTTGGCTTCATTTTAGAACTTTCATTGTTATTTTGCAATCTTCAATTTTTTGTAAGGTGTGCACTGTTACACGACTCCAGAGGCATTTGAGCATCTACCTGGGTCTCACAGGATAAGCTGACTTTTTTGAAATTTAACAACTGGGTATGTGACAACAGCAGCAATTGTTTCAGCTGTGACTTAAAATGCTTCCAAGGAGTTAGACATTATGGAAACTTGAAATCTGCAGATGCGGATAATGTAATTTTTCTTCGACAGCGCTTACAAGGGATTCATACCAAATCTTAACCAGGTTTCTTGAGTTCAGGAACGATGTCTTGTAGATCTTGAGCATATTGTTATCAGAACCTAGCAAAGCCTGCTCTCTGCATGCAGTTGGAGTCAATAATCTGTCCAATCAGGCTGACTGGTTATAAAGAACCTGTGAGTGCTAACAGAGTGTCATTTGGAAATGTCTTTTCAAGGCTACTTTTCAGGTTTCAGAACTTCTTGTTGATATGTGTTCCACATAGACATCTGTGGTGTCTATTTCCATTTTAGGAACTTAAATCTCAAGCAGTGAACATATCTTTATTTTGTTTTACTAAAACTGAACAGAAATTATTATCCCCATGTGTTAGCCCCTAAGTACCATTTATTCCCTTGGGAATAAACCACTCCTGTGTGCCAGTTTCAAGTTCAGAGTCATAAATACTTGCATGACACTAGGGATTTCTTCTGGTCATGGAAAACACTTAACTTATACCTATGTATTTTGCAGCAATAATTTTTTTTTCAGCTACATCCTTCTTCCTAAAGCTATTATAAGTATCTTTTTAAATTTTTTGTGTATTTTTAAAGTTTTTGTCTGCCTTACCCACATTTCATGAAAATGCTCATAACTAGATATGAGATCTTTCACATCATTTGATCCTTTATTAATTATAGAGTTTGACATATAACGTGGTGGGACAATGACCTAGTGGTAGCAGACGTGATTAATGTTTTGTTCATTGAAAAAAAATTAGAATTTTGATTAATATACATTGTTGGGTGGGAGAGAGGGAAAATTTAGTAGGTAGGTAATTACTATGGAGGAAGTAAAATACAGAGTGTATAATTCTTAATCACTTGCTGTGTACTTTGGAATGTATCAGTTGTATTACGGCAAAAACAGTCACTTCCTAGTTGCTGTAGATGAATACCTGTTACGTGCTTGGTAATGTAAAGAAATGATCTAACTTAATCTTCATAGTAACAATGCAATCAAAATATTATCATTCTGAGCTCACAGATGAAAAACATGAGATTCAGAAATACTGAGTAACCTAGCAAAGAGCACTCTCCTCAAGAATGAAAAGGACAGGGGCGCCTGGGTGGCACAGCGGTTAAGCGTCTGCCTTCGGCTCAGGGCGTGATCCTGGCGTTACGGGATCAAGCCCCACATCAGGCTCCTCCGCTATGAGCCTGCTTCTTCCTCTCCCGCTCCCCCTGCTTGTGTTCCGTCTCTCACTGGCTATCTCTATCTCTGTCAAATAAATAAATAAAATCTTTAAAAAAGAAAAAAGAATGAAAAGGACAGGCTCAAGTACAGAACTTTCTGACAACTGAATTCATATACTTTTCCTTGCACCATATTCTGCTACAAAACTGTGTCAAAATATGATATTTTTTGTAAATATTGCAACTGTTCTGTTTATCGTACAATGCAAATCATTTTCAGTATGTGGCCATCTTTTAATTTTTAAACACTTAACCAATAAAGATTTTATTATTATCTGGAGAGCTTGCAAATATGCTTTCCCCTTAAAGTCCAACGCCATGTGTGTTTTTTATTCATTTGCCCATATTTGTAGAATTCATGTGGGGGAGATTAAAGAGACATACAATAAAAGTGTTTTGGCAAAGAAAAGAGTCTATTTGAGGTAAATATTACTATACTTAATGGCTCTTCTGTGTTTCACGAATAATGATAACTAAATTTTACTGAATTTCAGCAGTATTCTGAAAAATTCACCTCATGTAAAGTTTTCAGGGAAGCGTCCAACGTAGACAAAGAAATAAATGTTAGGACAGGATTTTCAGTTGTACCCTTTTCCTTGTTTTAAGCCTAATTTCTAACTCTTCTGAACCTTGAATGTAATTCATTTGTGTGGAAGAGGGAGATCAAACCCTGTTACCAAGCAGCAGTATTTTCCTGTATCTTAGACATGCTACTATTTTGAGAATTGGTTTGCTCAAGTTTTAGAAGGACAGTGGTTGGTGGTGGAGCTCAGTGACGGTACATTGATGGTGATTCTTTTACGCAGAACCGTTCTAGATGGGGGAAACAGTGTGATTTCCTCCAGTCTGCACATCAGATAAAATCCAAGGATGAGAAAAAAAAAACCCTCAAACAATTGTAAATAATCCATCTTGGGATCAATTAATATATCCATGTCGAGGTTTTCCTTACATGCGTGATTCTTGTGAAGAGCTTCACGCTATCTTAGAATAACAGTTCAGGGGCGCCTGGGTAGCGCAGTCGTTAAAGCGTCTGCCTTCGGCTCAGGGCGTGATCCCGGCGTTTCGGGATCGAGTCCCACATCGGGCTCCTCGGCTAGGAGCCTGCTTCTTCCTCTCTCACTCGCCTGCTCTGTTCCCTCTCTCGCTGGCTGTCTCTCTTTCACATAAATAAATAAAATCTTAAAAAAAAAAAAAGAATAACAGTTCAGTTATTTTGATCACTGAGATGAATGAATGAATGAATTCTTAAATATACACTAATTCTCATAATTTTCTTTTTTATCAGCAGATAATAACTACACTCTTCTGAATGGCACACAAGTCATGCACCGTGGTGAAGAGACCAACCTTTGGGTACTCATCGAGGGGTTGGTTCCTTTTACTAACTATACTGTACAAGTGAATGTTTCAAATAGCCAAGGCAGCTTGATGAGTGATCCTGTAACATTTGCAATGCCACCAGGGGGTAAGTCTATGAACAACATTGGCTACATAGCTTCATATAAATGCCCTACTACTTAAGTCTCCACTGAGTGCATGTTTATTGTGAAAATTAATTTTTTTTTTTTAGAACTTAGAGGCTCATCATATTTCTGGTTGTTTGGGTTGTGGTTTTATTTTGTTGAGACCCTTTTGTTGATTTTTTTATTGTTCTGTTGAGACTGCTTTCATCTTGCTCTGTGTGTATGCAGAGGTATCTATCATACACACGTATCTCTTGCTTTGCGTGTTAAAAAGACTGGGAAATTTTGTTTGAGGCTTCATTTAGATCCAAAACTTATATTTTCAGTTTGAGCTTTGGTTCGCATTCCTGGTTTTTTGAAGACCCTTATATATCTATACCTTTCCATTTGCCAAAAAAGGGCAGTGTGCAACAAATAGAAACGGAAAGCTACTCACAAAGACTTGAAAAACTTTAACTTCCATGCCCTATTGATTAGAGTTCAATACTGTCACTTTGATATGTGAAAGGTGAAACAATCCAGATTATTTTTATTTTCACTATTTGTATAAACAACTGACTTAACTTATTTAGAATTATTATTTTGATCTGCAGTCAGCTCCACCCTTGTTTTAACTATTTGTGGGACTAATTGCTAAGAAGTAAACTCCCTCTTAAGACAGGTATGGATAGCCCTTGAACAAAGAAGCATTCCTCAAAATAATAAGATCGTAATTCTCAATGGAGTGTTCAGGAACGTCTGTTTTCTGAAAATAGTAAAGGCAATAGATTCCCGAATACCCTATGGCTGTCTTGCAGCTCAGCTTCAAAAATCAGTGTGCTCTGGACGAAGGAAGAGTGTTGTATGTCATTAAACAGCAGGGCTCAATAAATACCTCTCTCATCACAAAGGGCAGCAAAAGCCTCATCAGGAGAGGACGATGAAGAGTTAATCTGTGGTTTGTATAGAATGCTTCTCCCAAGGAAAGATTTAATACCTGCTGTATCATTAAAACCACTGTTATCTACCTTTCATGACATTATAAGACTTAATGAATAGATGTTTACCAAAACACCTGAAACTCTAAATGGCAGAAGCCACATTGTTTAAGAATGCTTGAAAGAGACAGTTGGCGCTGAACAACACAGTGTCGTATTTTATAAACCAATAATAAAAAGGGATTGAATTTAGATAGGGGCTTGTTTAAAAATTGAGACCAAAAAACTAAAACAAAACAAAATCAGGAAAAGAAACATGAGGTATTCATATCTTCATTTTTTATTCTCACTCAACATGCTGGAAAGGATAAAACATTTGATGACTCTATACCTTAGTACATAATACCCTCTATTCACATTTAGAAATTAAACAGTAATTAGTGCTTTAATGGAGATTTTTAAATTACGTAGCAATACCTTCTTAACAGGATATGTAGGAATTTAATGAGTTATATATTTCTTTTATGGCATTCATACTGATTTAGATGGTTTGTAATTTACAGCAAGTTACATCACATTCATAAAATAGGGCAACTTAATTCATTGTTCATACGCTTAGGAATGCCTAATAATTTAGGGTCAATATCTCCGTGTGCATGTATATATACAATAACAAGCTTCTAATGCTAACTCAGCATATAGTCTGTGCCTGTATCTGTCAGTGGTTAGTAGAAGAGTTAATATTACACAAACAGGAAGAAACTAAAATTTCCTTTCTAACAATACCGTCGAACTAAAGTCAGCTGCTGAGTTTACTTTTACCTCTACTCTGTGGATGCTTATTCATGCCATTATCATGCTGTTCTTCAGGCCCATACTCTCTGGGCATGATGTAATTATTCACTTTCTAAACTCAGAAATCCAGAATTTGGGAGACAGCCCTTCACCAAAAGAGGAAGCAAAATGTCTTCAAAGACAGACAGTGATTTGCTCAAGTTTATTGCAGCCATTAAGACATACTTTTTTTTTCATCATTAGATTGTTGTTGATTACAATTAGGAAACTTATAGCTTTGAAATTATCTTTTTTATGACCTTGTGGCAGTTTAAAGGTGACACCTCATTGATTAAATAGGTTTTAGTTCATGCTTCCTTTTACTTAATGATCTGAAAACATATTATCCTGATTTACACATAAAATCATGCTGAAAAGCATGTGGCATTCACTAGAATATGTGTGTTTAAGTAGAATTAAATTAGTACTGAGAGTTATTAAAGAAATCTTCCATGCCTTTGTCCAGTGAACTGTACTTCATACCGAAATGAATAATAAATGAACCGATGTACAGAAGTGAACCAGCTTATGGGCAGAGAAGGTTCTATATGCTATTTACTTTTCCATGATATTTGGATTGTTACCATTTTTGCTGTTTCCTCGATTTCAGTATTAGGTCTCTTTCTTGGTGATGTGAAATTCCTACTATCTTTCAGTGCTGGATTATGCAAGATTTGTAATGATAATACACTTAGCTATGTTTTCTTCTCTGTAGTTTCAAAATATAATAATAGAAGGTTTGGGCAAAAGAGAAATGCTAATTTTTTTCTTGATCAAATGTTTGCTATCAAATGTGGTCTGGAAAACTGCCTTGACCCCTTACATCTGGCCAAGTCCGACTCATTTTTAAGGTTTCAACTTAGAAATAGGTCCTTCAGAAAGTTGTCTTTTACCAACTGAGGCTGAGGTAGGGCCCATAGGTGTCCTAGAGTACAATCACGTTATGGTGAAATGGCCTGTCTGATGGGACTGTCACAATCACTGGTTATAAGATCCTACACAGCAGGGACTGTTTCATAGTTGGGTTTTGATCTTCAGTGCCTGGACCACACTGGCGCATTGTAGGTGCATAATGAATAATCGGTGAGTGAATGAATCAGTCAGTCCAGATAACTTAATTAACAGTTTTAAACTGTAAGCTCCTCCTTCTACCTGAGCAAACTTCTGTTATAACCAGCTATGGAGAATGTGAGCCCTCTGCACCCTGTTGTCCAATGTAGGAGTACCGTGGCCATGCCGATGTAACTGGGAGCCCAAGACTATAAGGAGGACAGGAGATCAGAGGTTAAGAAATATTCTCAAATCACACCAACCCATTGCTCTTCGATTGCAGCTCTGTGGTGGTTACTAGGTAAGCATAGAATAATGGACAGTTTACACAGGAATTTGGAAATAGAAGTGAGGGAAGGCACAGCATACACAAAATTTTACCCTGGTACATCATCTCTTATTTGATGGCTATGAAATGTCTTATTCAATACCAGTTTTCTCTATTTTTCTGATGAGAAAAAATAATGATGAATATGCAGTTTATACCCCAGTAAAACTGGAAAAAAAAATTTAAAAAACCAGTCTAACAAGATCTGATCTCAAACCCTAGTTAATTTCATCAGATCTCCCTGTTTCATTGCTTTTGTGTTGTCCAAGAAAATTAATTTTATTTAAAAAATAAGGCACTCAACTTCAACTAAACAAGCAAAAAACGTATGTGATTAAACAATCTGATAAACACAAGTTATTTTGAAAATAGAAATTAAGGCAAGTGAGATCATGGAACCAAGAGCTCAGCACAAAAATGTACAGTGGCAAACTCCAATCACACTTTTTATTTAAAAAATTCATTTGAAATATTATTTGGTTAACTGGAGGAGTCTGGGGGGTTATTTTTCCTTCATTTCTGTAGCATATCTCTACCCACTTCTGTGCTCAGGTTTTTTTATTTTTACAACTACTATATTATTTGGTTGTTTGTAATAACATAATGCTCATATTTAGCAACAGGATACTCATAGAAATGAAGAATATATTTAATCTGAGCTCTTGAATAGCATTATAGTGAAGGTTCAAGAGTTCTAGGGAAAAAAATTAAAAAAATAAAAACGGAATCCAAATGTTAATCCATAAATATGAAACTTTCCTGTGACCTTTACCCCTTCAAGGTCTGGAGTTACTAATGGGGTTAGGATTTCAACTCTTAATGGGGCTCAGTGCATTAGTGTTTTGTATGCATGGAATTCAGCATTCAGTTTAATAAGTGGTTGACATTGGTGATGTCCCTTAATTTGCTTAAATCTAATTGGCTCTTTTATCAGTCAAACCTGTATGGATTGGCAATTGATCAGAAAGGGTCAGCCATGACTCTGCATGTAGTTAAAGGATGGAAACCCCCCCCCCCGCCCCCCAGTTAAAGTCACAGTTGCATGATAATAAGCAAGGGAAGAACAAATGAGCTTAGAAGAGGAAGGCAAAGAAGCTTAGAAGTTTTTCAGGATCTTCAAGTTCAGAACAAAGGCATTATAGAGTATATAAATTTTAAATACACTGCATTTTGCCTCCAGACTTAAACCTTTTTTTCCAGATGAACTGAAATCTTGTCTGAAACTGTCTTTGTTACATCAAAGACCTACTCAGGAAGCTAAAAGAGACAGAAGAAGCATAAAAGGGCATAGTTTAAAATGATTAGTGACAAATTCCATACTGACGAGCTAGAAACAGATTTTTTATGAAACTTTTATATTTTTCCAAAAGGAATAATCTTATTCTATTTATCTTTCTCTGAACTGTTTTATTGTAACAGTGAAAGGAATTCAGAGCCACCTGAGTTTGTGAACTTAATCTGGTTTTCTAGGATGGTAAATAACTTGTCATTTATGCCTTCAAATTGATGAGAATTATTATAACCCACAGACTTCATAAAAATACTAAGCTTGAGAAACATGGTTCTTTTCCAAAGGTGGGTTATTAGAAAATCAAAAACTGAGAAAGGCAAAATGGTTGTGAGTGGTTTGTTTTAGAATTTGTTTGAGTTTGTCTCTCCTTCCCTTGACCTCCAGCTCCACCTTCCACCACCTAAAGCAACAGTGAAATAAAACGAGTGCAATCCATTTGGAATTAATAGTTATGCACATTGTAAAAGCATACACTTTGGAATCCGACAAACCTAGATTTGAATCCACCTCCTTCACTCACTGGCTGTGTGACTATGAGCAACCCACAGATATATCTGAGCCTCAGTTTGTTCATCCATAAAACTGGCTCAGTGACAATCCCACTTGATAGAGGATTAAACAACACAATGTGTGTAACGTGCTTAGCACAGTGGCTATCTTGATAAATATTTGGTGCTTGCTACCTTCTTTGTTCTATTTCACTGCTAAGACTCTTTTTGAGCCTCTTGTGATGTTGTGATTCTGAAGAAATACATGCGTGGTCTTTGTCCCCATTTCTGGCAGAGAGTTCCTAAATCCCTTGGAATTTCCTAGGTGATGAGAGCTATAAAGGTGTCTTTTGCTATGTTACTAAGGTGACTTTTGGACCTTTCCTAAGGGTAGGGGCTGGTTTCCAGTGGTATCAAGCAGGTGATTAGAGGGTTGGAACTTTTAGTCCTGCCTCCTGTCCTCCAGGGAGGGGAGAGTGGCTGGAGATTGGATTAATTTCCAGTGGTCAGCTACTTAATCAATCATGTCTGGGTAATGAAGCCTCAGTAAAAACCCATAAGGACACAGTTCAGAGAGCTTCCAGGTTGGTGAACATATGGGTATTTGGGGAGAATGGCCAGTTTGAATCAAGCATGGAAGCTCTGAGCCCCTTCCCATATATTTTGCCCTATGCATTTCCTCCTTCTGGTGGTTCCTGGGTTATATCCTTTGTAATAAACCAGTAATCTAGTGAGTAAATGGGTTTCCTGAGTTCTGCGCACTGTTCTAGCAAATTAATAAAACCTAAGGAGGGGGTCATGAGAACCTCGGATTTATAGCTGTTTTGTCAGAAGCACAGGGGACAACTTGTATGTGTGTGGGGAGAGGGAGCAGACTTGTGGGACTGAATCCTTAACCTGTGGGATTCCAAAATTATCTCCAGGTAGATACTGTCAGAACTGAGTTGACTAATAAGACATCCGGCTGGTGTCCAACACCATTGGAATTAGGTGTGCAGAAGGCTTTTACCTCTGAAATCTGGAAAATGTCCTAAAGGGGGGACAAGTGAAAATCAGAGTCTTTACACATTCTGGGGAGACCTCCTACATTTTGTCCTCCTGTATCCCAATCTCTTCCTACATTTACCTCTCAGAGCACTGACATAAATATCAACAGGCCAGTAGCCCTGCTAAGGGCTGGTTGTGATGTGTATTGGATGATGAAGTAAAGCAAGAAGGATGAAAAGTAATTTTCCTTTTAAAATAGCTTAAATATCTCCCTCCATGACCTCTGGATCATAACGTGCAAATGATTTTTACCTCAAGCTCTCATTGGTTATCTTGGGATTTCAGTGGGCAGAAAAGCAGCACATTTTTTCTTAATAGAATCTCTTCTGTATTCATACCAAGCCACTTATTAGATACAATTTTATGATTATTTTTTATTTCCATTATATGTATATTTTATTCATAAGTAAATGCTTCATAAGTTTGTTAATGCTAGCCAAAAGAGAGGAGTTTGAAATTTTTGCTAAATGTTTTTCACCATTTCCTAATTTTCCTTATATATATTTTTTAAAAAGTTGAATCCTGAAATTGAAAGCGTATTTCATTTTTCATTGACTAGGAAAGCTTAGTAGTCGTTCAGACAATGCACTTTTGAATAACTAAATGAAATCTTTGCTTTTCGAAAAGAAACATAATGTTTGCTCAATAATATTGCTAAAAGAATAATTAAAATATGTTAGCCACTGATTTTTCATAGGTTGAAGTACAGAATTAATTTTTGTTTAGACATTTAAACACTGGAATGCTTTTACATGTATCTATTACTATGTGACAACCCCCCCAAAAAACTAGCAATTTAATACAACTATTCTTTATTATTTCTTGTGATTATACAAATTTTCCATTTTGGAAAATAAAATGAAGTCTCCTAGAAAGTATACTGAAGCTGCAAAATTTTGCCCTTGAACCAGAGTAGTTGAGTATCCATCTTGGTATGTTAGAGTAAACGGAAATTTAAAAAATTAATCCAGTGAATTAGTTAAGAGTAGGTAGGTAAAGAGAGTACCTACTGTATACCAGAGGGGAAAAGGAAAAGCATAAAAGGGGAGCTGAATGATGATCCACCCTAGGCGCTGTCTACCTCCCGCAGGGAGGGGACAGTGCTATCAAATTCTTCTCTGAGGTTACACATAACAATAGATCTGCCTTTGAAAGAAAAGAGAAAGAAATCATTGATTATATTCCTTCAGTTGATTAATAACTGAGTCTGAAATTTTTGGCATGACTTGCTCAGTGAATTTATTTTTCTCCTTCAGTTTTTAGAGGAAAGTACAGAATTTTCTCTCCTTTTTTTCTCCTCTCAATAGAAATCCCTAGGACCATTTAAAAGCAGTGGTGTGAGTAATGCTATGGACCAGCCATAAGGAGAATGGTATCATTTTATGACAAAATCTCTAAGAGAATTAGAAGCAATTAGAAGCTCAAAGAGCAGGGAGAGACCAAACAACAACACAACAACAAAAACCCCACAAAAACTAATAAGAATTGCAAAGGCAAACTCCATTTTATCTCACACTTGCCTTATCTGACACAGCCTTCATTTAGCACTGAGAACTACAAACTATTTCTAGGCTTTCTGACATCTCTATTTAGTACAATGCCAAGATGCTACTTTTTTGTGTTTTTCGGAAATTAACAGTACTAAAATTGTAAAAGTTTACTTGCAGTGTGCAAAGAAGGATTCCACCAGCACGTGTTTTCTGGTTTTCATCTGCTTTGGATCCACGTTATTTGCAAGATGTTTAAGTAGAGACTTCACTGTGCAGTTGGCCATGAGATGTCTTAAAAATGAAGAGAATACAAAGGAAAGGAAATCTTTAAAATAAGCTGTAGTTAAGAAACCAAAATAAACAGTAAGCTAAGATGGTCTATTACCTTATTCAGGCGGGTCCAAGGAAGGATGAGATTAACTGCCTTTTCTGATGTAAAAGTCACAATGAAGATACAAGATTGTGAGACATAGCGTTCTTTAAAACAGCAACATTCCACCGTGTAAACAGATGGTTTGTCTTTACCTTCAGTATATGAAAAGCGTCACGAATTATATTGCCTTCAGCTCACACACATTTTAGAGTAGTCGTGCATAATGTACCACTGTGCATGTCTTCCAAATGTGCTGTTTTCCTCCTGGGAAAACCAACCTGTTGAAAGTAATGAAGTAGGCAGATTCAATGAATAAATAGTATTTAAATTCTTAATAAAATAAATAGTGTACTTTTGAAAACATACACCAGGCCATTTCATTTAGCCTGTGTTCAATTCCAGGAATATTATGCGAACAGAACCGAAGTATTTATAACTCTCAAACATACTGTCAGATGCTTTCATGCAAAATCTTACCTTAACCATTTTTTAGAATTGTTAGTTCACTTTGCTCTTTCTGTGTGTGTGTGTATGTGTATGTGTGCGTGCATGTGTGTTTGTAAAATTACATGACATAATCCAAGGAGAAGCATAAATTTCTATATCATAATTTGTGAAATTTTCCTCACTTTGCATCTCACCATCTTGACAATGAGCTTCCTCCTTATAAAAACACTTTAGAAAGGGACTAACTTCTGAGCCATGGAGAAGATGGAAGCGAACTTTGAAGTGTGCTTACCATGGACTCAACAAGCCTCCAGCAAAGGGCTGCCAGCTTCCCACATTTGCATACTCTCCTGTGGTTTGTGTAGAAATACACACGCCCACACACAATTAAGTGCTATCTTTAGAGCATCCTGGGGCAAGAGAGAGAGACCAAAAAAAAAAAAAAAAAGAAAGAAAAAGAAATCACATTTTTCCTACTTTACCAGGGGAGAGAGGTGGGAAGTATTATCTCTTTAAGTTCCACTGATATTTAAAAATCATATTTTTTAAAAAGAATAAGTACAATTCCCCTTTCTGTTTTTTTATCTTGGTATAAAGGTTATCTATAACTTTAAGGTTAAAAAAATCATGTCTGTCTGACTGGCTCTGCAGTTTGAAAGCAACTTGAAGTTTTATTTGAATTCTTATAGTGCCCTAAAGAAATTTCTGCTTTATTTTTTAAAAATAATATCTTATTCTTTCTTTTTACCTTTGTTATCAAGACAGAATTTATGCCTGACTTGCATAAAATTCTATGAACATTAACTTGTCTGTATAGACACTTTTACAAAAGGAGACAAGTTCTTAATATACCTTAAGTACTTAAAGACCATATTTACTTTTCATTCATTAGGAACTTCACGAATATCCTTATTGTATCTCTACAAAGGGATATAGATCATCCAGAGTCTAAAGGCTCTAGGATTTTGTAAAACCTTAATGAAGAATAGATTGTGACAACAGTAAACAAATTCACTGCAGCCACTATGATATTCATGATTATTAATTAACTGGGACAAGTGAAACTAGAAATGTGAGGGCATCTAGTGCATACTTTATGAGAGCAATCCTTCTCTTTACCCTTCAACAATCATTTTAGAACTTATACTGTCTTCCATTTTTATTTAAATGTCTCATATGTGTGTATCATGCTTATCTACTAGAGTCTAAATCCATGCTAAGGACAAAATGTGTGGATGAATAGTTGTAGATAAAGGAGTTATAGTGGATCTGCTCTCTCTTGCTTTCTTTTTCTTTTTTCCCCTCCCTCCTTTCCCCCTTCCCCCTTCCCTTCCCTTCCCTTCCCTTCCCTTCCCTTCCCTCTATCACCAAGTCTAGCCAATGAGAGCATCATATTCCCTTGACCACAGTGATTTTTTTTTCAGGAATTATAGATATTTCAATTAGAGGTAGGTGATCCAGGAAATCAGTAGCCAACAGCCGTATATGCTGGGTTCTGTGTTTGAATCTGGAATTCATTTGAATCTCCTGCAGGTCATTTTGCTCCTCAAGGACTCTGAGAATATAGCCAACATGGGAGAAACCTGAGGAGATCTGAGAGAAGGAGGTAGGCTGGATTCTGGAGACATCTCTTGACACCTTGAATCCAGCTCTGCCTGAAACCACCTGATTCCCTAGATTTTTTATTATAAGAGCCAACCCCTTTCATTATTTAAGCCTGTATGTGTTGGGTTTTTGCCACTTGAGAACAAAAGCGTTTAAAGCACAAGATGCTTGAGAGAAAGGAAAAAGAGTAGAGAGCATTTAGATAAGCCTCTTAGCTCCTTGAAAATAACACCAAACTGGTGACTCAATATACGTGTTGGCTTCTGTTTCAGCTGTCAGATGTGGAATCCTCAGGAAGCATACCTGAGGTGAAATGAAATAATAATGACTAAAACTATGGAATTGCTGACCCCATTCTGAAGGTCCTCTTCAAAGCCACTTCATGTAGCGATTTTCTGAGACACTTCTCTATTTTCACATCTCTGAGCCTTGAGCTCTAGCAATGACTCTTGCACCAATTAGCTATTAGGTTTGCTTTAGGTAACTTCACTTGACTCTGATGCTGGTTTCTCACCACTAAAATGGCAGATTTGAATGAGACCAGTGGTCTCCACAGTGTGATCCTGGGAGGGGAGTATCAGCATTACTTGGGAACTTGTTTGAAATGCAGATTCTGGGGGCGCCTGGGTGACTCAGCCAGTTAAGCATCCGACTCTTGGTTTTGGCTCAGGTCATGGTCTCAGGGTCCTGAGACCAAGCCCATTTCCCTGCTCAGCAGGGAGTCTGCTTCCCTGCTCTCTCTTCCTCCCCCTGTCTGTGTGCTCTCTCTCTCTCTCTCTCAAATAAATAAATATTAAAAAAAAGAAAAAGAAATGCAAATTCTAGAGTCCCCATACTCAATCTTCTGAATCAGAAATTTGGAGGGTGGGGCCACACAATCTCTATTTTATTAGATGCCTGCCTCCCCCGCCCCCAGTTTAATCTGGATGCATAGCCTACCTGGATGCATGCCCTAGTTTCAAAACCACTGAACTAGATCATCTTTAGAATACCTTCGAAGAAAAAAAATATGATGTGATCTTGTCTATGATTCTGTCACACTTGCAATTGAGATACAGAATTGCTAAGGGAAAAATAGGTGGAACGGGTGCTTATGCATAACTTGGCTTTAAATATAGAAGCTCCATTCTCAGTGCCGGAGGTCTTCCCAGTATAAGGGAGCTGGCCTGTTTCTCAGTCTCCCTGAATGGGACAGGAAGAGATACCATGGATAACTGACTCCAGATGTTGAGTTCTACCTGTGGCACCAGAAAGCAACAGGCAGGAAGTTTTATACACTGAGAAACACTAATCGGCCCCACTGTGAAGACGCTGTCAGCTAAATTTCCTCTGCTCTTCGATTCCTTCACAGAACATCTGTTATAAGGAACTCCACGTAACTAAAACCTGAGTCTCTTCCCTCTGGGGAATTTTCTTTAATGAGCGTCTTGTGGCTGTATCTCCGCTGTGGGGTTTTGAAACATGTTCCTCAAGTCAGTTACATCTTCATCCTGAATTCCAGGATTTGCTGGCTATTAGACCATTCATGGTTGAGATTTTTCCTTCTAAGAGTTCACAAATACAGTTCCACCGAGGAGGCTGATAAAGTCTCCAGTTGCCTGAACAATTAAGATCATGTAATCGTTTATTTGATAAAAATAGTGAATCTTTGCTGTAATGATTACTCACACTTAGATGGCACTTACTAGGTGCAGATACTCTTTAACATATACTAACTCATTTAATTCTCACACACTCTTTGAGAGAAGTGCTATTATTATCCCTATTTATACATGAGATTGTCTTGCAACTAGTTTGTTAAGGTCATGCAACTAGTAAATGGCAGAGACCATATTCAAACCTAGAGCCAGAAGCCTGGTTTTGAGGCACTGTGCTCTTTCATTTGAAGTACCCTCCACTGATGGCTCACATCCTCTCTTACAGTGATAGCACAGATTTCTAGGCTCCACTAGTCAACAAGCGTCCGAAGATGTGGCTTGACTCTACTGTTGTGCCAAATAGAGTTCCAAGGGTATTGTTTGGGTGAAATACCAGGTGTTCAAAACCTGTTGCTGATGAACTGGAGAATTTCCCTCAATGAACAACATGACCCATGCATTTTAAGTTGACATTCTAATGAGAGGGGGAAGAACTCAGTTAAAACAGATATTTTTACAGGCTTATAAAGAAGCATTCAGCAAAAGCAATATTATGTAGTCTATACTCTGAATAGATAGCAAAAGTTAACCAGTTGGATGATCCTTCCCCAGCAAGGATAGAAGTATTTGCTTGCCCAGCAAGTATTTTGACCAACTTCTTTCATATTTGCCTATGAATTTCTAAGATGAATTCTAATTAGATGAAAAGAATATTGAAATAACCTCTATTTATTTGTTTAGGAGAACTCATTTCACTTTTCTGAAAATACTTCTCTTTCTGAACTTTTAGTACTCCAGTGACGTGCATTATCATTTACACGTCTTTCTTTGGCTTGTAATACAAATTTAAGTTTTCTGATCTGTTTTTCTGTTGGCAGAGGCTTTTGTATAGGTATGAAACAGAAAATCTCATTAGTACTTGTTCAAATACATTTACCCAAAACATTAGTGTGTAACAGTGGTGTCATTATTGCTAATTACTAAGTTGTCCTTTCTTTGGGCCTATATTAAAATTGAATTCTTTGTGTTAATGCCCTCTGTATCCCAAGGGAAATGAATAGATGTGATCTTCTGATTGTATATAATTTGCACTCTTATAAAGAGAGACTGAATTTATCTAATAATGTTAATATCCGAAAATAAAAAAAAAAAACTTTATTGAAAGAAAGAGAGCAACGAAGCCTATATTTGTAAAAGAAGGGTGAATGAATCCTTTCTCCCTATATTAAAAAAAAAATTTCCATGAACATCAGATTAAAAACACAACAGTCAGATGATGACATTTATTCACAAGTGGAATATTGGAGCACCCAGGAGTGTGAACAGTGTGAGTGTGTAAGAGGATCCTTGGAGCGGTCATAGGAATGACCCTCTATGTCCTCTGAGCCATCAGAGGGGAGCACTTGCCTCATCGGAGTCTGTAGTAGAGGCCACGGCCACACAAAAAGGCTCAAATCTTGCTCACACAGTTGACTCTTCAAAGGCTCAAGTGAGCCCATCTCTTAAATTGTGCATCTGTTAAGCACAGACGCTGCAGTGTCTTTCCAACTATCTGAATTTTAACTTAACCACTACCTGCCATCCCCAGAGTGTCCATGTACTGATTGTGTGACCTCGAGGACATTACCTCCTCTCTAGGCCTCAATTTGTTCATCTGTAACGGGAGTTCATAATCCCATCACCACCCTCAATGGGTTTTCACAGGGGACAAGGGATGTATACACACGGAAGATCAGGGGAGTACAGAAGTAGGTGCTTGACGATTTGTTTGAAGAATATAAAATATGATACATAGTAAGCACAAAATATATACAACCTATCACTATTTAGGTTGAAAATTAAACCAACCTCTAAGCATCTAAATTTTTATTTTCCTTGATGATTCTAACAACTGCTTTTTAAAGCTAAATGTAAGGAAACAGCAGACTGGTTGTGGTATATTAAATTATAAGTGAGGACTAATTTGAGGATCAAAGGTGCTCTTTGGGGGATATCACTCGACTGGTAGGAAAAGCATTAGCTGTCTCCCTCTGTCTCATGTACTTGTACTCTCTGTCTTGGAAATATCCTTCCCCACAGTTTCAGAATCTTGATGTTTAATTTAACACAAAGGTCTTTGAGAAGCACAACAGGGGGTTGTTCCTGGTAGTTCTGGCATTGAGGAAATTGAAATGTACATGTTTTTTCTCATTTATCAAAGACAGGCAAGAATCTAAACTGACATTTTATATCAAATGAATTATGAACTGTGTACTTTGTACCTAAGGGAACAACAACTAAATTAGAGTTTGGGATAAAAAAGAGAGAGAGACAAAAATAGGTTTTTAATAAAACATACAGTAATTTCTATTACTCTGTCTGATGCTGACATGGCCAAACATCCACTCGCCAGTTATTTTGTAACTGACAAATGGATATAGGCTACTCTGAAATCAGTAAGATTTAAATATATTTCTCAGAAAGGATTAGACTAAACTTCTTCTCATGTAGCTAGGCTTCATGAACAGTGAAACATTCTTGATAATCTAAAGTTAACTTTTACCTTTTTGTCAGTGCTCTCTTTCTTAGGAAAAAAAAATAACATTTGCAAGTTCTTTGTCCAGAAAAAATATAAGATTAAAAGTTGCTTGAGGAAAAAATATAGTATGTAAGATAAAACATGCATGAAAGTACGTATTCTATATCTCCTCTATTTATCTGTAACCCCCTCACACACAAGCAAATTATCCTAGTGATTAAGAGCATGGATTCCAAAATCAACCAGACTCGGTTCAAAACTTAATGTCTCCTCTTACTAGCTATATGACTGTGAGCAAGTGATACAATCATACTTTGCCTCAGGTTTTTCTTTCCATAAAATGGGAGAAATAGTAGTCATAAAGTTGACACTGAGAAAATTAAGTATGATAAATGCTTGCAAAGAATGTAATACAATGCTGGACACATAATAATTGGTTTTTGCATTGCGAAGTTATATCCTTCCCACTGTATGTAAGAAGATTTGGATAGCAACAAATTAGCCCCCCACTTTTCAGTGTCTATTGATTCCTGATATATAGGAAGCATTCGATTAAACTTTTAAGGTGAAGGAGGATCCTGTCATGTCTGTGCAATATACCCAATAATCATTTTTTAAATTACTAATTGAAGATTCTTGCAAATTAGGGATGACCTATGCTTTCTTCTTCTAGGCAAAGCTATGTTTTGATTACTATGCTGTTGGTCAAAAGTAGTAGATATTCTAATTTGTGCTACATATAAATTAAAGAAGTGTTATTAATATTAATACATTTGTTTCTACGTCTTAATTTCCGCCAAGTCTGTAAGCCTGAAACTGACAAATTTCCTTTGTATGAATACCATATACTTGCTGATACCTATGCTACACTGGATAGCAATTGTGTGCCTAAATTACTTAAAACAAATAACTCACTAATATCCTGATTACAGATTTTCATCACATGAACTTAATGACGTAGTTATTAGTCATTATTGTGGTCAAATGAGTGTCAATTTTTTATTCTCAAATTTTCGACTACTTCATGAGCTGAAATCAGTTCTTAGAAGTCTTTCAGGACTTAGAAGTCCATCAGGATTGATGATGACCATTATTTTACTCTCCCTAATAAAGAATGTGAAATGAATGGCCTACTGAGGTGTAAGGGATGCCCCTTACACAATCTTGTGTTTTGAGAATAGATCTAGTTATTAGCTGAGTAATTAATTAATCAACTTGAATATTAGATCCAATCCCATTGTTAAGATGACTTTTATGACCAATCCCCTCTCGTTCTTTCATTAAATGACTAAAATTTTGTCAGCTATTTAAAGATCACTTCACTTCTTGAAATCCTAGAAGAGTAGATTCAGTGGCACTATAAGAAAGAATACTGATTCTAATTGTAAAATGCAATAGTTTGTTTTCTTAACTAAGTTTTTTTTTAACTATTGTTCTTATTGGGCACATTCAACAAGGGAATATTTTGTGCACTCTTTCTAAAGAGAGTGGCTTTGATGTAGCTTGCATTTACTCAATGTTAAAACTGTTTATTAACCTTGTTAAGCACATCTATTTTTAATTTTACAAAAGTAAGATTCTTTAGAGAATTATTTTAAATGAAGTGAATGAACAATATTTTAACTAAAAATAGGATAGACTTAATCCATTAATATTTTTGTATATGTTTTAAAATATTTTTCCAGTTGAAGATACACTCTACACAAAGGGCTCAAGTAATCAGATTCTGAAGGAAAAAGAATTTAATCTATGCTGCCTGGAAACTAATTTGGATGAATATGATGGTATTCAAAATAATAGGAATACTTAAGAATACTCCTAGGAATACTAAGAGGAATTCAAATGTCACAAGCAGGGACTTAAATAGAGTGTCTAAATCTAGGATACCTACAAGGGAAAAGAATAAAATTTGGTTGGTGGTTTGAGATGTAACAAAAAAAAAAAATTCTTCTGGGCATTATGACCACCAACTTCAGAGCTTCTAATTAGTCTGACAAAGTGACAGTTCCACATTCTAGTTGAACAAATAATGTATCTAATGAAATTCAAAATCCCTATTTTTCTTTGAGCACAATAAGCTACATCATTCACAGCTTCGGGGTATTTCAAAATTAACAGAGGATGACTTCAGTCTGTCTGATGTTTCCTGGTTAACAAATTCACTGAAACTGTCTTGCAGAGTAATTTTAAGCAACACTTTAATCTTAAACCACAAAGGGAGGTGGAGTTGGAGGTATGTTGCCTTGGTCCTATGGATGCTAATGTGAAGTAGAATCTTTTGTTTCTCAAAATGGTCAATAGCAATTAGTATTCAGTGGTGTCTTTTTATTCTGGTGCCCTTGACCCACCTCTGCCACCCCTTTCTATATTACTCCTATTATAAACTGTAACTGGGGATATCCTGGCTTCTTTTCCATTCTAATTAAAGTGTTCTTGGCGAACACAGGGACAATTTTTCATTTCATGAAGAACAATTACTAGAGCTAGGTGAGATCTGCCAATTGGGTTGCATGTAACTTTTGACAAATATTTGCACCAATTTTGACTGATGTATTCTCACACCAGTGAAATCTTGGTGAGATTTTGGATTTACCTCAGAGAGGTAGACCCAGATGAGTCAGTGAAAGACCAAAGATAAATGTCATACCATCTTCAGGTTTTATTCAATAATGTATTGTATGATATTTTATTTTGTCACTGACCTGAGAGGTAAATGATGGTTTTTTTTTTTTTTTTACAAAAATTTATTTTATACATATGCTTTCTTCTTAGGGCTTTTGTCCTAAATACTCTTCTATTACACTCGTAACAACCTTGAGAAAATGTCATCGTTTCTTGAGTTTGGGTCTGTAATGCCTATGGGCACTGTTACACGTCTTATTTTTCTGTTCTTCTCTGGAGACCTTTCTGGGAACTTTTAGAAACAGGGGTGCTTTGACAAGTAAGGGGGAAAAAATCCTGATAAAGAGATAGAGAGACTGAGACAAAGTAGGACAGAAACAGTTTCTCCAAGTATCTACCTCCAAATAAACCTCCTCAAGATTTAAATGACATGGTTATTTAAAAACAAAAAACAAAAAACAGAACCTTCAAAAATGTTTTACTTCCTTTCGAACCTCCTAGCTCTAAGATTTCTCTGCTCCTCAAAGCAGTATCCAGACTCCAAGTTGGTTCTTGGAGGTAAAGGAGTCTAGCCACACTCTGCCTCGGAGAGGAGTCAAGGTTTCGACGGGGCTAGGTAACTAGAAAAGGCATTGTTTAAAATAACAGTAGGAAGCTTAGGTATTGGAGACAGGTTGCTGGATTCAAACAGCAGTCAACTACTTATTAGCTCTATAATCTATGTAAATCACATATCCTATCTGCTCTTGTCTCAATATTTGTGTCTTCCCAAAATTCATATGTTAAACCTAACACCCAATGTGATGGTATTAGGAGGTAGGAGCTGGGGGTGTGATTAGGTCATGAGGATGGAGCCCCATGAATGGGATTAATCCTTTCAAAAAGAGGCCTTGCCCCCTTCCACCATGTGAAGACACAGCAAGAAGGTACCACCCATGAGTCAGGAACTGGGCTCTCCCCAGACACTGAATCTACTGGTGACTTGATCATGGTCTTTCCATCCTCCAGAACTGTGAGAAATAAACTTCTGTTTATTATAATCTGTCCAGTTTATGGTATTTTGTTATAACAGCCCAAACAAACTAAAACTTTATCTAAGCCTCCCTTTTCTTGACCCACCCCACTTTACACATGGGACTATTATGAAGATTAAATGTGATAATTTGTATAAAGCATTTAGTTCAGGGCCTGGCATACAATAAATGTTTAAAATTAACTCTACCATTTTAATATATTTATCTTTACTAATGAATATCAAGATGTTAGCATCTTTTACAAGGCAGTTAACCAAAGTTATTAAAGTTGTCAATTTGTTAAAAACCCTTAATATAATAAAATCAAAATCTTTACCAAAACTTTGAACATTGTTCAGCCTTCATTCATCCAAAAAACATTTACTGAGCTCTTTCTAGTTGCCAGGAATAATCCTAGTTCCTGGGCTAGAAAGATTTCTAGAACAGATATAGTGCATTCCCTCCTGAGATTGGAGGCTGTGGCTGCCATTTTGTTATTGCTTATAATTGCATTTACTGCATGTTCTGGATGGCACTTGGAAATCTCTGGGAAATACTGGAATGAATCAGGAGTACTCGGAACTTGATTTTACTTTACTGGGGAGGGTTGGGGGGGTTGCTAATAAACTAATAATATGTGTTTGTAAACAATGAAGTAAGACAACTATATGAATATTGTTAGGGTTGACGGATAGTTTTTTTTTTTTTTAAGATCTCATTTATTTATTTGAGAGAGAGAGAGAGCATGAGAGAGTACAAGAGCATGCTCCTGGGGGGAGGGGCAGAGGGCGAGAGAAGCAGACTCCCCACTGAGCAGGAATCCCTGACCTGGGGCTCCATCCCAGGACCCTGAGATCATGACCTGAGCTGAAGGCAGAGGCTTGTCAACTGAGTGAGCCACCCAGGCGCCCCAGTCGACTGTTAGTTTTAAGTACAAAGTTGTATCTTATTTATTTAATGAGGTATTGTAAGTAGTTATTTTTGGAATTCAGAAAAATTAATTGATTTACTGCCATTCTCTTATAAAATGCAAATTTTTTCATTAAATAATTAGAATCCATTTTAAGCCCAGCTTCTTAAGTATACAGTCCCATAAAATGAAAACTTGGGATAAAAGAATAAAAATAATTTTTTAATATAAAATAGTAAAGAAAATTGAAAGTTCTTAAAATAATTTAAAAATTTTTTGATTGGTAACTCATATTTCATTTTTGGTTGTACCTTGCCTCTCATGCATCTCAGAAATGAATCTGGTACTTGACAACAACAGCTAAACTCAGCCTACATTTTGTAGTATAATTTTCTGATCCTTTGTTTTATTATTTAGCCTTGTTTTCTTGTTTTTTATTTTAAGTGTTTTAAAATTATATTGGGAATTAGGCAGGTGAATAATTATAAAATCTATCTATGACTGGTTTTTTCCCTCTTATCGAGACTCTAATGACATGAATGTTTATTCTTTATTGACCTGCATAAGAATGATCTATACGAGGTAAATCTAAAGAAAACAAATAGCTGGGAATGTTAAGTAATTGGATTTTTTTTAATATTCTGTACTCAACTTTTATGAAAAAAATCAAATCAAGATATGTAAGTAACATGATAAGTCTATTTATTGCTTTCAAAATCTAATCCAGTCAATTCACCAGATAGTATAGTAGCCACCATCTTTCCCTCCCCCCTCAAAATGTCTGGCAAAACTAAACTGGATAATGTTCTTTCTCTGCTTTAAAAAAATGATAGAAATCAAAGATTTTCTGTTTTCTTAGTATAAATTTCAGACTCCTTACCTGGCTTACAAGACCCTCCAATAGAGTACATGCCACCTTCTTTGAGTCCCTCGAACAGTAAGTTCTATGTCTATATCACCTTACAACTGCTGGTCCGCTAATTCAGCAGAATCTTAGTCCTTCAATGGGTCCCAGCTTAAATACCACTTCCTTAGAGAAGCTTTGCCCTTTCAACCAATGTCAAGTCAGCCTCCTCTAATAATCCCTTACAGCATAATGTTCTCCTTCTAAGCACTTTGCATGTTTAACCAGATTGTTTTATATTTGTTCAATGCCAGCCCTCCTCCATTTGACAATATTCTCACATCTGTAATGGTGGAGACCATGGCTATTGTGTTCTCTTTTATGTACCCAGCACCCAGGAAAATGTTGGCAAGGGAGGAAAGGAGGAAGGGTAGATGAATTTTTCAGAGAATATAAAAATAGCAATATAATTTTATCATAAATTTTTTAATCCTTCTCTATTTCCAATATTTATAGCTTGGAAACTACATAGTTAACAGGAAATAGGATGGAGTTTTGAGTCAAAATACACAAGTTTGAGTCCAACCTGGCACTTCAGACAATCACAAGGGACTGTAAAAGCAATGCAATACCCACACCATTTAATTCATGGTGTGATTGTAAGATCAAATGAGAAAATGTAGGTGCATTTAAATGTTAATTGTTATTGTTGTTGTTTTGAAATGAAAACTTTAGAGTTTTCTGAATTAGCGAAAATATAATGTTTCATATTATTTTAATATATGCTGATACATTTAGTATAATTTTCTAAGCTTTTGAAAATTTCCCTATCACCAGAGCATCTCAATAAGTGTTCCTCTCCTCATATTTAAACTTTACCTCCATAAAATAAAACAAAATAGACTTTGCCTCCAGACCACATGACTTCCAGCCTAACTTTTAACTCCACTTATATGAAGAAGGGTGTGGTTAAAAGCACAATCTCTGGATTTGGGCCAGTCAGGGATATCTGATATCTCTAAACCTATATTTATCTATAAAATGGGGAAATAATACTAACTATATCAGAAGAATATTTTTAGTATTACAAGATAATGTATGTGAAATACGTGGTAATATCTAAATTGATGAATGCTAATTATAAATGAAAAATATTAAAAAAAATTTTTTTTGACTAAAATGTAATGAGATCTTCATCTGATTGATGAGGTAAAAATCAATAACAAAGCTGATCAAAATTGATGAGGTAAAAATCAATAACAAAGCTGATCAAAATTAAGATGGCTGGACAGTGTAAGTAAGCTCTTTAATGGATATCATCAGAGCATGCATTTTCTAAATATTGTGAATTTTTAAGTGCTTAAAAACTAGTGTAGGATCAGATTTTGTTCTTTTATCAGTATGATTGTTACTACAAATAAGGTACTTAGAGAGATATCACTGCGAAGACATCAGGGATGGGGAAGAAAATTACAAAGAGAAACGATTAAATTGTAATGTATGTTCCTTGTCCTCAAGAAGCTTTCAATAAACCATAAACATACAAATTTCCCAAACATATTTAATTTCTGCCATATATGCAGTCTTTCTGTGGTGTGGGCTATAGAGTCATCAGTTGGACTGTTTGCGCCACTAAATAGTTATAAACTGAGCTAGATTTGCCTGTAAGGCACTTGCGATGTTCACCTCAAAATACTGTCCTATTTCCACAAAATAAAAATTTATAACTATTATGTTTCTTTGGTTAATACAAAATCACCCAGCAACATGTGTTTTTCAAGACATTAAGTGACTCAGTGACCCTTGCTTAAGGAAAGATTTTGTAATAAACTATAAGGGTGTTCATGGAGTAACAGACATGGCAGAACCATATGTCTGATATTGGGGGAAAGTTCAAGATTATAACAATAGCAAACACATACAGTGTTTACAGTGCATACTTTATTGTATTATGTAAATGTTACATTAACTCAATCCTCACAAACCAACCCTATGAAGTATGTACTATTTTTATCCTTATTTTATTGATAAGAAAACTGAGACACAGAGAAGTTAAGGTACTCATTCAACAACAAAAAGTCGAATCAGGATTTGAACCCAGGTCTGATTGATCTTAACCAATGCACAGACATCTGTTCTATGATTTAGCTCAAATAAACTACATAAAAACATTTCAAGAAATTGGTAATAAGCTATTTAAGTTAAACATTTTTTAAATGCTAACTGAAAAATACATGAACAAGCATTTTAGAAACTAAGAAATACTAAATGGTCAGTAAGCCTGTTTTTAATACTTTAATCATAGTCAGGTTATTGGCTTTAGTCAATATTTATATATCTAGCCCCAAATGCTCCCATGAACTCCAGGCCCATATAGCCAACTGCTTTCTAAAACTATAATGGACCTTGTTGGTAGGAATGCATATTGGTGCAGCCACTGTGGAAAACAGTATGGCGGTTACTTAAAAAATTAAAAATAGAACTACCATATGATCCAGTAATTCCACTACTGGGTATTTACCCAAAGAAAATGAGAACACTAATTTGAAAAGCCATATTCACCCTATGTCTATTGCAGCATTATTTATAATAGCAAAGATATGGAAGGAACCCAGGTGTCCGTCCATAGATGAACGACTAAAGAAGATGGGTGGAATATTACTCAGCCATGAAGAAGAATGAGATCTTGCCATTTGCAACAACATGAATGGACCTAGGGGATATAATGCTAAGTGAAATAAAAAGATAAATTCCATTTCACTGCTAAGTGGAATTTAAGAAATAAAACAAATGAATAAACAAAAAAGGGACAAACAACACACTTTTAAATACAGAGAATGTGGTTGCCAGAGAGGAGGTGGATAGGAGGATGGGTGAAATAGATAAAGGGGATCAAGGGGCATAAGCTTCCTGTTACAAAATAAATAAGTCACAAAGATGAAAAGTACACCATAGGGAATATAGCCAATAAGATTGTAATAATGTTGTTTGGTGACAGATGATGACTATACTTATCATGGTGAACTCTGAGTAATGTATAGAATTGTTGAATCATTGTTGTACACCCTACACTAATATGACACTGTATGTTAATTATATATATAGTACAATCAATATATATAGGCACTTCAGAACCAAATTCTTGGTCCATCAATATCAGCTTTGTTAAGTGAAGATTCCATGTCTGTAAAAATATCACTTGCAGTTATTTTATTAAGTCACGTTTCCAAAAAATGCAGTCAATGACATAGATTTTTCACCATATTTTGTGAAGCAAACAAAATTTACTAAATAATTTATTTAACATACTCAGCTTAATCATTTCAAATTTCAAAAAATTATGCATAAATATACTTGTATAGAAGAAAGACAAGAGAGATAGTCTGTAGTAGTATAAGAATGGCTGTCTCTGGGTAATGTAATTATGGATAATTGTTTTCTTCATTTGGTAATTTTCAAATTTTCTACCATGAACATATATTATTTTTATAGTTAGAAAATACACACTTTAAAAGGGGGTTGTGTTTAGCTCTGTAGAAATTAAATTTAGCATTTTTTCAGTATTTCTTTGATAAACAATACTAAATTAGCAAAATTTCCTAAGTGCTCTAATGGTTACATAAGGAAATAATAATAAGTTCTCTTTTCAAGTAATTTATATTACCATTACTTTGGTGTTATGGGGAAAAGCCATGGCTAGACCTAAATTTAAGATTCAAGTTGGTGTTAAGAGATGAGTTACAGTCTTGGGACCAACAGATATGTTGAAGCCATAGGTCACCATTTATTATCATTTATTTCAGACATGTTGCTTGACCTTTCTAACTTCAGTTTGTACATCTGTGGAATGGGGCATTGAGAGAAATAAATGATAAAATGAATGTATTATAAAGTAGTATTTCAGATCTAATTTGATATTGCTGTGTTAGTACTCTCCAAGCAATTAATATTTTATGTTAAATAATTATCCATTTCCAGGTAACTGCGTCTTTATTTGTCAATAGATAATATGGTCTGGATCCTAACAATTATTGAGTCAAAGGGGAAAGATATTTTTCTGCAGATCTTACCCTCTATCAATAGCTCCATCTATCTATCCATTCATTCATCCATACATACATTTTTGTAGGACATCTTCTGTAAATGAAACACTGTGCTGGGTACTACAGTATCCTCTTAAATACTTTGTTTCTTTAATGACATTCCTCTCAGAGTCTGTGTATTTGTTGGATAATAATTGATCTGGCATTTTTATCTATCCATATGATCATTTTGAATCAACTGTGTAGCTAATCTGAATAACATGGATGAACTCCAATATTAAGCAGGCCAAAAGTAAGATTCTTATGAATTTTTAGCAACTTCCCTTGAGGAAAGGAAAGTCAGAATTCCCCTGTGATCTACTCTGGTTGGAACACACGGAGTGCTTAACTTAGGTGTAAGACTTCATATTTTTGAAGATACATTATCAAGCTGGAACACATCCAAGTCAGGTACCAAGGCTAGATAATGGTTGAGGAATCCTAGAAACTAGTTGGGAGGAAGCAGATATGTTTAACCTGAAATGGAGAAATTCAGTGGAGGAGAAGACAACCACTTAAAAATGCCTGAAGTTTTATCCCATGATGGTAGTAGAGGCTTGTTCTCAGGAATTAGTACAACCAAGACAAGGACCTAATGAGTACAGTGTTAACATGACCAGTCATATGCACCCATTGCCCATGATAGCCCCAATTTTTACCTGCTGCAGCTGAATTAACCCCTGTTAATTATTTAGAGTACCTTGTTTCGCTCTCAGAGGTCCCAGTGTAGACCAAAAATTATATTCACCTTAAGTTTTTGTAGAGGTGATAGAGTTTTTAGTTCTATATCAAAAGGAGCTTACCAACAATAAGAACTACCCAATAATGTAATGAGGCACCTTGCAAAGCAACTATTTTCCTCTCACTGGTAATGAACACACAGAGGCCTGAATGTCACCTGCCTGGGATGTTTCAGGCAAAAATCCCATACTTGGTGGTGGCCTTTAAGCTACCTGCACTCCAGATTTAAAATACTCTTGTTTTATTTTTAATGTTCTATGGTCAAAGGTAAATTCCATGGCATATGTATGAATAACATTTAATATTTTAAATATATTTTTCTTACCAACATGAAGACCTCACCATTTTGTATTTCATTGAATTTCTGTGGCCTTTGACTAATTTCTGAGAACTAGCAAATTCACACAAGTAGTTCTATGTCAGGTTCCTTGTGGATAATAAGGAGCAGAGGCTCTGCTGTGATAAATAAGACCAGGAAAGAACTGTTTAAGAATATGAGTTAGACAGAATATAAACCCAATCTTTACTAAACCTAGTCTGTTTAATATTATAAATGGTTTGCTTTTGTGCTTATTTAACAAATTTAATTTTTTCAAAGATTTATTTATTTATGTGAGAGAAAGAATGAACACGTGCCTGCAAGAGAGCATGTGAGTGGGAGGAGGGGTAGTGGGAGAGGGAGAGAGAGAATCTCAAGCAGACTCCAAGCTGAGCAGGGACCCTGACGTGGGGCTCAGTCTCAGGACCCTGAGATCATGACCTGAGCCGAAACAAAGAGTCGGTCACTTAACTGACTGAGCCACCCAGGCATCCTAATAAATATATTTATTTTCTAATATCAAGCACCTACTGTAACATGCCATTTTGTGGAATAGAATTCAGAGCACTGTCTTTGAATTTAAAGTCCCAATTCAGGTCTTCACTCTACCAGTAACCACTTTTGTGATTTGAGATAAAAGATGTAACCTCTCTGAGCTTCACATTCTTTATCTAGACTACAAAGAGATAACACTATAATTTTATAGTGTAATTCCTAGGATCAGAAATAATTATGTTTAAAAAAAAAAACCTAACAAAGAATGTGTTCAAAAAGTTAGATATGATGAGAGACTGTTTGGTAAACATTAAATCTATTTTAACCTACTTGCCACTATTTAATGCTGCTCTATTTGTATATCCTTGTGCTCAAGGTTGACTGTCCATTTGTTAGCACATCTGCATATTCCTCATAATTAATATCTTTTTTAATGACATATGGTTTAGTGACTGGAAATTGAGTCTTGCCTTCTGTTTTCAATTTGTTTATGACTCAACGACTCAATGTATGTGTCTGAACTTTAATTTTCCATTCTGGAAACTAGGATTTAAAATCCTTGCTCATATGTAGCTATTTCAGAAAATGAGAGAAAATGTGTAATCCAAGGATTTTGAGTATGTGCCAGGCTTTTCAGTGGTGCAGCCAGAATGCATGTAGATAAAAGACCATGGTTTCTCTTGCATTATGTTAACAGGGAAATCTAAATGAGGATGCCAACAATATACCCTCTCAAGTGGGAGGTGGGTGGTTTGAGCTAGGCTAGAGTCAGATTCCAAGTGAAGCCAGGAAGAAGCAGCACATGGGCTTGGAATGAGCATGGGCAGAATTGATGGAGTCGTAGACCCTGGAATCACGCTGAGACGTAATTACACCGCAGAAACCATCTCACATGGTCCCCATGTCAGTGCCTCTTCAAGGCCTGTCCCTCTGAAAGACAAGGTCCAGTGCACATCCGGATGTGAGTTTCAGACTTCTGAACCCCCCTGAAACACTTATACCTCTTTTATGCTGTGTACACTTTCTGTGTTATAGTTGAGTCATATCTTATTTCTCTACTAAATATAAAGTAGATGGTCTAAACTCCCCTTTCCCTCTATTCTGCCCTTTCCGTTCCCCCAGCAAAGAATATTGTGCAGAATGGTATTCACTCTATTTTATTACAGATTTGAATTTAATACAAAGTATCATAGACTTCTTCAATATCTTAATGCAGTATTTTATTCCAACATTTTATGTATTTTTTATAAAGATTTATTTTTTTATTAGAGAGAGAGCAGGCACATGCAAGCAGGGGGAGGAACTGAAGGAGGGGAAGAGAATCTCCAGCAGACTCCCCGCTGAGCATGGAGCCGGACTAGATCTCACAACCCTGAGATCATGATCCGAGCCAAAATCAAGAACCAGTGGTTTAGCCAACTGCGCCATCCATGCCCCCCATTCCGGTATTTTAAATGCACACACATACACACAAAACACACTGCAGTAGTAACAGTTTGGTGGGCTGTCCTGAGAAATGGGTGAGAAGTGCACTGAATTCATTTTCTCCCCAAAAGTTTCCTCTTTTGACCACTACAGCCTTGGTAATCACCAGTTACATGGCAAAAAGAAAAAAGCCTCTGCTTTTGCTTTTTAGAGTTCTCCTCAGGGATCTATAATTTGTAAGGAGCAAAAGTTTAGGGCATTCTGTTTGGTTTTTTGTTTTTGTTTTTCTTTTGTTTTTTAGATAGGGAAGAATCCACAAGTGTACATCATTTAAAAGTTTAATAAAATCATACATTTAAAAGATGATAGCATCTAGACTAGTCCAATCTGTGATTTAATTTATGGCTTACTGTGTTATATTCATTTTGCTTTCCAAAAAAAGGTTAAATTTGAAATTTTATTAAAAACTCCCTTCCTTTGAATTTATAGATTGGGGTAGCTGTTTTATCCACTTGCTGTGTAGAATTAGTATTTACTGGACAAGATGTGTTGATTCAGGAGGTTGTCTGTGGAGTGCTTGCCCCGTGAGGGTCATATTAAACTGGAGAGAAGCTTTTCGAGCAACAGAGCATCTTGGAGACAATATATCAAGCTGATAGATACACGGCTCTTCTGTTAAGAAACCAGGGGTGAAATTATGGCTGGCTCCCAGTTACTGCTTTGGCTAAGGAGTCTCTAAGGAATAGATCTAGGATAAAAGGGGTTAACCAGAGGGGAAAGAAAGGTTTCTAGAATTCAGTGTTACTAGAAGCATGGAAAATGAATAGTTATATGTAAATAATTTAAGATGTTCACTCTGTTTGGAATATTTTGCAATTTTATATAATCAGAGGGTGACCAGTTTAATGGGCATGTTTTTTGTTGTTGTTATTGTTATCACTCAGAAGAGAACCTAAGATACTGGATTATTATGGAGCCTACTTTGGGGCATGCCTCCATTCTTTCTTAATAGCGTGATCATGCAGTTTTAAACATGTGAATGGATTTTTGTGTATATATTTAAAATTCCACAATTTTTTCATGTTGATGACTTAACTGATTTTTCTTCCAAATTTGGACTGTCAATGATACGATATTCCTTGACACAGAAAAATTAGAAAATAGTCAAATAAGGGGCATGACCTTATATGTTCTATGTCATACACAATTTTGTACTTTCCTTTTTGCCCATGCCTTTTCTATATATGTTCATTTATTATGAATCAATTAAAAAACATAGAGCAAATAAGAAATAATCATTGTTAAAACTATATGTGTTCACAGATAAATGATCAATTAACAAGTCGGTAGCAGTGGATTATGGGATAAGTGGCCCTTGACAGAAATCCTACTGCATCCTAAGCATGTCACACCTCTACTAACTGAGGGAGCAATTTCATACCATTTCGTCTCTCTTAAAGCATCCGGTTCATCCTCACACTTTAGCACTGAGCTGATGTCTTTGTTTTCATTTTTTTCACTGAGAAAATGGAGACCATCAGAAGAGATCCTTGCTGTTTTTCTATCATGAAATCTCTCTCTCTCTCTCTGTATTAGCAGTCTCTGAATTAACTTCTGCACAATGGGTATACCATCCCTGCTCTGTTCAACAGCCATCGTGCCCTGCTGGCTTGCTTCTCTCTCTCCCACACAAGGAATTAGCTCTGGCAGTTCTTCCTTCTGCTTCATTATCATTCCCCACATCTCTTCTGGATCTTTCCAATAGGTATGCATACACTATAACATCTCCCAGTTTTTAGAACACCTTCCTTTAACACCAGAAGCTTCTCTAAATGCTGCCCCATTTTCTACTCCCCTTTAGAACAAAATCCTTCAAAAGAGTTGCCTGTGCTCACTATCCCCTCATTCCCCTCCCATCATCCCCAGTCACACTGCCGTACCCGCCCCTGCGCAGCATCTATTCTTGGAACTGTCACCATACACCTCCCCTGGGCCAAATGCAAAATATAATCCTGGCTCTTTCCTTAAACTCTCAGCACGTTTGACAGTTGATCAGTCCTTCCGTTTGATATGCTTTCTTTACTTGACTTCCAGGCTGTACCGTCTCTAGGATTTTGTCCTCTCTCACTGACCACTCCTTTATGCCTCCTTTGTGTTGGAAGAATCCTCCTGACCTCACAATGTTGGTGGACCTCATGGCTCAGTTCACAGACGTCTTCCACACTCCTTCCATCTACACTCACCGCTTGGGTTATTTCATTAAGTCTCAGCCATTAAATACCATACACACCTTCCTCTACAACTCCTATCCAGACTCACACTTGCAGCTTCTTCCTGGATGTCCCTCCTAGAGGTGCATGTATGCCTCTTCAGCGTGACATGAACAAAACAGGATTCCTGATCTCCCCCGTAACTGATCTCCCTTAAGCATTCATCAGCTCAGCAATGGTGCCACCATTCACCTGGGAGGTTAGGTTCAACACAATAACATCATCTTTAACTCCCTTATTTTCTTTTAGCAAAATACCCTCCACACTCACTTGAAAGCAGAATATATCACCAACTCTGCTGCTGTTACTCGAATCCATGCTGTTGTCATCCTTTACCTGGATTGCTACAATAGGTGATTTCCCTCTGTCTACCCCTGCCCCCACTCCTCCATTAGCATAGAGTAGCCTTTATAGGTTCCAGATTGCACCATGTCCTTTATTAAAACCTGGCAATGACCCCTAAATCCATTTCAAAGGAAATCCAGAGCCCTTTGTGTATTTTCAAGGCCTAGAACTAGATAGGATCTCAAGGGATCTAGACCCTGCCTGTCCCTTGAACCTCTTTTCCTTCCCCTCTCCGTGGCCTGTGTCAGCCACATTGGTCTCTCCACTGTTCTTGAACACAACCGATGCCTCTCCTTCTTGCTGCCCTTACACTTACCACTCCCTGGCTGGATTGCTCTTCCTCCAGACACTCATGACCACCTCTCTCATGTCATTGAGGTCTCTGCTCAAATGTCACCTAATGACATGTTCTTCCTATGATTTTCCTGCCCAGTCTGAATTGTTACATAATAATAAAATCGCACTCCTTTTCACTTTCTCCTCCCTTACCCTGATTTATTGTCCTCCGGAGCTTAGCTGTCTAGTATGATCTTATGTACCTGTTGGCTTAATGCTGCTCCCTCTGTTTACATGTAAGTTCCACAGGGTCAGAGGCCATGTCTGTTTTACTCCGGGCTGTTATCCCTCCGCACAAAGAATACTTCTCTGTACAGAGTAGAGGCTCAATAAATGTTTATTGAATAAATTAGTGGATTATTGATGAACTCAAAACCCTTACAACAGATTGATGAAACCTGTAATGTAATTCGTCTATTCTCATCACTGGCCATTCATTAGCTTCATAGTTCACAGGCAGGTTCTCCGGCAGGAGAAAGTACGTAAAACACACACACTACATAAGGCTATGCATAAAAAAAAGTTGAAAATGAACCCTCATAGTTGTTTTCATTATTTTGATCCCTTCTCCTTCTATGCTAATGACCTCTAGTAATCTTTGGCCATTAGAAACATATATTACGGTAATTAGAGTGTTCTAAAAACTTACATTATAGTAGTACTCAAATTATGGTAAGGGAAGTTCAGATCAGTCCAACATCATAATAATAATGGCAACAACTAATAATTACCAAGACCCAAAATAAGGTGCTTTATTTACATTGTCTCCGATCTTCACAGCAATTCTCAAAGAAAACTGTCCCCATTCTAAGGATAAGAAATATAAGCTCAGAGCCATTAGGTGATTATCCTGAATTCACAGAGCTTTGCTTAATTTCTTTTGAGTTTCAGGCTAGCTTTGGAACAAATTTTAATATGATAGTTTCATTCAAGTTATACCTGTTGGAAAAATTAATTTAATAACCAGAGTCATCTTGTCATTTTTATTTATTTTTTTTTCTTTTTTTAAAGATTTTATTTATTTATTCGACAGAGATAGAGACAGCCAGCGAGAGAGGGAACACAAGCAGGGGGAGTGGGAGAGGAACAAGCAGGCTCATAGCGGAAGAGCCTGATGTGGGGCTCGATCCCATAACGCCGGGATCACGCCCTGAGCCGAAGGCAGACGCTTAACCGCTGTGCCACCCAGGCGCCCCTCATCTTGTCATTTTTAAAAAGTAGAATAGGCTTTAGTTTCACTCATTCCTGTTAGACCTTGTAGAACTATTCAAATAGAACTCCCTGATAGATGTATATCAAGTAGATAGGCTGAATTCAGGAAAAATTGGCCAGAGATTCAACTAAACTAGAAAAAGCAACATGTATGCTTCAACTTGCAACATATTTGAATAAGAGCAAATGACTATATAAATTACACGAGGAAGAACTTTAGTTTTTAAATTTTCATAGGTGAGAATAAAGTCTGGAATGTACTATTTTCAGCCAATCATATATATTTATCATTGTAGAAAATACGTTTGTAATAAAACATCCTCAAAAAAAAGAGCCAGTTGTGTTCATGGATAGCAGTGTGATTAAGTGGCAATGGGTGATATAGATGGGAGAAATAAAAGATCTGGACTCCTTCACTGTTTGATTGCTTGACTGCTTAGCAAAGAGTTAAAATAAAAAGGTACTTTAATATTTGGTTCACTAAGTTCCCTGCATATTTTCAATTAGATAAACAGAAGTACAGGTGGGAATGTGCTGCATATTCATTTGTCTTGCTGTTTGGGGGCTGGCTTTAAGATTGAAATACTAATGTAATTGTGTTGAAATGAACAATAAGGAAGTACAGTAGTTCAGGAATGAAAATGTTAAATTAAATGGACCATGTTTAACATTGTTGTTGATCCTGAGGAACAGTTTTTCCAGTATATGGAGCATTTCGATTCCATCCAGCATATGTTCTCCACAGTTTTCTCTGCTCTAATTCATCTGTGTTTTTCGACAGCTCCAGATGGCGTGCTGCCTCCAAGGCTTTCATCTGCCACTCCAACCAGTCTTCAGGTTGTCTGGTCTACACCAGCTCGCAACAACGCTCCCGGCTCTCCCAGATACCAACTCCAGATGAGGCCTGGCCACTCCACCCATGGATTTCTAGAGTGAGCATCCTACTTTGTCCATCCTCCTCACTGTCACCTGGATTATACAATGCGGACATAACTTACATTGTCTTAATCTTTGAATAGGTCAGTTCTCATTTGCAGCAAACAAAGGCCACCTTTTAAAAGTACAAATAAACAAAAGACAAGCAACGCCCTAGGGGATAATTATTTGCTTTGCAAAAATACCTATTTTTCATTTATATAGCATTAAGATTTCTTCCCCCTTAACTTTCCATGAGCATATGTATTGCATAAAACAAGCATACACCTGAACTGAAAAAAGAAAATGCTGTATATACAAAATTATAATACTTAGTCTACAAATTCCACATGGCAATCAGTCTCAATAGCAGACTAGAATTTTTTCAATACTACTAGAATTTACATCTCATATAAATGCAATAGTACAAACCCTCAGCCAAAGAGCTCCTTATTTTTAGAGAGATCTCATACGACAACAGAAAATCACAGTACTTAACTGTATGTTGACATTCTCTGAAAACTCTTTGCAATAAGATTTTACTGGTTTTTTTTTTTCTTTGAATGTCTAAATCTTCCTAATGAACACTTCTTTCTTATGTAGGTTATTTTCCAATCCTTCTGCATCGTTAAGCTATGAAGTGAGAGATCTCCAACCGTACACAGAATATGAGTTTCGGTTGGTTGCCTCCAATGGATTTGGCAGTGCGCATAGTTCCTGGATTCTCTTCGTGACCACAGAGGACAGTAAGTGGTCTGAACAATACACCGCCAAATGTTGTCTACGTTAGGGACTATTAAATGTCTTGAGTTTTTCCAAAACAGAGAAATAAGCCTCCACTGTTTTCTTGACAGTTAGTAACAATAATCTCTTCCAGGGCAAGGGTAGTCACACTCTCCAGAAAGAAGAAAAATGTAGGCTTGGGAGATTGGAGGGTGAGGACTTAGAAGAAAAATCACTACAGGAAGAAGTAATTCATGATAAATTATGACATGGCCCCGTTCTATCCTTCAGGGTACATCTAGGTACTCTGCAAAAGGGAAGTTATCGCCTTCCACTCAGTGTATTCTACTTTGGAGGAATTCCAGCGGGCAGAAGGGTATGAAATAGGGGTCTCACTTCATGAGGCTGCTTACTGTGTCATTAAACGTTTTCCTGGAAACAGAGTCCATTATACTTTAAGTCACACCTGAAAGACGGACTTCAGAATAGAGAAGTAGAATCTGAGCACTATTACAGAGAGTAGATTGGGATTGCCTTATTCAATCAAGAGACTTCTCTAGTTTTCCATGAAAGAGCTGTGTTTGCATATGTAACTTTTTACTAGGTTATATATAGAAAATAAATACATGGCTATGATAGTTTTATACAAATTACTTCTATAATACTTCTATATGGAAGTATAATTTTTTTTTTTAGAAAAGTTTGAAATTAAATCAAGCTCTGCAGAGTGAATGAGGACACTGTATCTTTGAACAATGAGGTTTTTAGGGTTAATCTTGTCAAGTCTTTTAATCAAAGGCTCCTTAGAAGATGTGGCTCAGTTGGCCAATTGCCATTCCGGCTCTATATCCAATGAAGACCTGAGTGACTTTCAAAAGGCTAGATATGAATCAAAAGACATGGTATTTGAAACAATATCAATTGTATATTAAACAAATTCTTTTATTTCTCTAATATCCTTAATTATATTATTTTAGTGAGGATAAGCCATCAAATGAGATAGAACTATTTACCTTCCTTAAAGCTTACTTTATTTTTTAAAAAGGCCATTATGAACAATAATATATAATACTTCATCCATTTCTCCCAATTTGTAATTACTCCCTGGGAGCAAGTTAGGTACTTTACAAGGGCACATCCAGTCCTTTTGGTCTCTCGGGTACCATTTAGTAAATTATCAGCACAGTGCAATAAACGACACCCAAGACCCAGAAGGCATTAATGCACTATTCAGTGCACCTACACCCCTTTTAGGGGGAACATCACACACACTCTGTGGAATCTGACAGCATAGTCACCAACTGTATACAGATTTATGAACTAGAGAGCTCACCCTCAAAGTAGAATTTTAAAGAAACATTTAAAAAAAAAAAAACGACTGAAAATAGACTTTTAATTCTCCTTCTTAAGATATAGCATGCTTGAAGGCACTCAGTAAAATTTACTAAACATAATTATTCAGCCCACTGCAGAGGTGGTGGATCCTATGACGCCACATTGGAGGAGGAGGGAAATGGACTCCTTTTTTGGCCCCCACAATTTCTATTCCCACAGAGAAAGTGCAACACTTGGATTTCCTCAGTGGTGATTCTTCTTGACTAGAGGCCATGATCTTCTATCTACAGATAGGAAGTTATCACATAAAGTATAAAAAACATTGTAAAGTACCAATTAGCATAGCATTCTTTGTTGAGCAAACTTCTCCTGCCTTATCTTACCACAAAGCAGGTCTTACAGACTCTATGTGGTTAGAATTTTTATGCATGTAGACATTGCCTTCTTTGTGATTTGTAGGGCCTGGGTTTGAAGTGACTAGTATTAACCCTTCATCTTGTTTAAGAATTGGTAACACATGACTATACAGCTGGTATTAACCCAAGACACCCAGCCATCATTTTTATTCACATCCTTTCCCTGAAACCTATGACTTCTTTCTTCTTCTGCTTCATGTGCACACTGCAAAGGCGTATACATTATGAAAGAGCCAAAGGCTGGCCATTTGCCCCCCTAGGTTAAGTCACCAGTGCTTGCTTACCCCGGAGACATAATGGCAGCGCACTCTGTATTTTGGGTGTCAGTGGAGATGGATGCCATCTCTGAAAGGATGTGCAATTGAGTTGACAAAGAGTGAGTGATTGGCATTGGGCAAAAGCAGTTTTTCTGTCAGGGCCTCAACGCATTGCTTATGAAACCACCCGTGATGACAGCTCCATGCCAGAATCACACTTCATACTTGATCCTGACCAGCACCGCCCATTTGCCCAAGTGCAATTTCTAATGTAAAAATTCTACATATCATCTTACAGAATAAAACAGAGAAGTCACCTCATGCCCACATTTACATTTCATACCATCAATAGGCACCTTTCCACATCAGCCAAAGCCTCGAAACTTCCCGGTGCCAAAAAAGGTCACCAAGAGCATATTTTTAGTGTGATATAGCAAGACTGTGATTTTCGTCAAGCTTGTGACATGGCTGAAACCAGAAAGAGATGCCTAAGCAGGAAATGAACCGTACACAGAGAAACAAATGCTTTGAGTGCAAAGAGAAGTTCTCATGGACAGAGAAAAGGGTTGTGAAGCATCTTAATAGATTTTTTTCAAATAATTTGTCATTTATATCAGAGTGCCACCAATATCCAGTTCCATGCATTTTTAAAAATCTAGTGTGCTGATGCCAAATAATAATAATGCACATTTCCTATGAATATTTTAAATCCTGTTAAACGTGTGTTAATAAAAGATGTTTGTTCCAGCCAACTTGGTCAGTGTAGTGTTCGACTATTTGCAACCAGATAAATACAAACAACTTGTGGTTCTTGTTTTGTGTGTATGTGTGTGTGTGTGTGTGTGTGTGTGTGGTTTGTGGGTTTTTTTTTTTTTTTACATGCTGCTGGCAGTCCAAGCACCTGGCATATCTGCAGTTTGCAAAATACATTAAGATTGTGTTAGACTTGGATGCATATGATTGATAACATGAAGACACTTGCCAAAGCACTGAAATTTTTGGATATTTTTTAACCTGAAATACCATCATTCCTGATTATATTATTGTTCCCTTTCTCTTGTGTGCTCACAATTGTTCTTTGTGCAGTGTATGCATATAGAAATTGTAGTTGGCCGGAAGGGCAAGTTTCCTGTAACTTTAGCATGTGGACATGTACTTTGGCCTGCTAAAATCCTGCTCTGTGGAAAATACGAGATAACCTACTTCTCTTTAAAATGTGGATTCTCTAGACCATCAAAAGTCAGATAATCTGTTTTTCTCAGCGTTTTTCAGGTAACAAGATAAAAACATGGAATATCTTTAATTCAGTCATTTTACCAGCAAACATTTATGGTATACCAGGCAATTAGATCAACCTAATGAAAATGAGATTGTTTTCTAAAAATGACTTCTTTCAGGTTGGTTCTAGAGTAGACCATTGGGTCATCACATATTTTTAAAAGACTTTAAATATTTGATCATTTTACTAAATTTGAAGTTAAAGACTCCACATTTATATATATATTTTAAAGATTTTATTTATTTATTTGACAGAGAGACAGCCAGCAAGAGAGGGAACACAAGCAGGAGGAGTGGGAGAGGAACAAGCAGGCTCATAGCGGAAGAGCCTGATGTGGGGCTCGATCCCATAACACCGGGATCACGCCCTGAGCCGAAGGCAGATGCTTAACCGCTGTGCCACCCAGGCGCCCCTCACATTTATATTTTTAACCACGAATCTAAGAAGCATTATTAAACAAAATTTGTGGGATTTGAACAGTTTATTCTGTTGATTTACTTAGACAACTTTCCATGAGCTCATTATTTTGCTAACTGTTCTTGGGTTTTGCCTGGATGCTAGAACATAGGACTGTGTATCCTATCAGCTATACAGAGGAATTTTAAGTATTTTTACATACTTTATGCATTCTCTATATTAGACCTTGTTATTTTTCCCACACCTATAATTGCACTGTGAACAAGGGATGAAGCAATGAGGGATACTATTCTAGTATCTGGATCCTGCTTTACTTTTTCTGTCCGTATTTTTGAGTGTCCTCTCCCCAACCCCCTCATTGATCTCTGAGATTCTCACAGAAGGTTACAAAGGAAGAGAGGTTCTTCTGAAGTAAGACAGAGAGACATTGAAATGTTCATGGACATCTGTATCTAACAGAACACATTTCTTCCTCATTTGTTGTCTGGCAAAATCTGCTCATTTATTAAGCCTCAGTTCAAATGCCACCTCCTCTGTGAAGCCTTCCCTCCTCATTGCTACCGTAGAATTGTGATTTGTATTGTGCTTCATCAGTAGCCGCTTCTGAACTGTAACTTCTCAGGACCTAAGTCTCTGTTTCATTTATCTTTGTACCGTAGTCTCCCCTTATCTGCCATTTTGCTTTCTTTTATTATGGGTTATGGCTGTTAATCTCTTACTGTGCCTAGTTTATAAACTATCGTAGGTATGTATGTATAGGAAAACTATAGTATGTATAGGGTTCAGTACTATCTGCAGTTTCAGGCATCCTCTGGGGGTTTTGGAATGTATCCCCTGCAGAGAGAGGGGGATGACCATCTATCCAGTGCCTGGTGGAGGATCTGATACAGACCAGGTGCTCCAAAATGATCAGTTGAAGTACTGATTGAGAAGACTTTATATAAGCAAACCTGTGAAAACTCAACCAAGCAAACCTTATCTGGGTACCTGCCTTTTCCCAGGGACTGCAAGTGACATCAAGATTAAGGATGATGAAGACACTGTTCTTTCCTTGAGGCACCCATTATCTAGCAAGGGGGACAGAGAGCGAAATTGTAGAGTATGGAGAACTGAGGCTTCTGTGCGAGCGAGCCCAGAGGCCGAGCATTTCCCTCCACATGGGATGTCAAGAAAGCCTTCCCCGAGGAGAAGACCAGAAGGAAAGGGGAATGATTTATATTTGGAGTTCACTTTTATATCACATTTCAAATTTTTTCCTCACAACTCGTCCAGAAGAAGGCAGAAGAAGCAATTGCTGCTGGGTTGTCCGCTGACATGGGAGACCTGGGGGGTGGCTTGCAGGGTGTTCTGCCAGTGGTTTCGGCCTCACTCTAAGATAAGGCAGGTGAGGATGAGAGGCAAATGTGAGAAGGAAATCCCCAAAGCAATCCTTTTTCTCTCTCTTGATCAGAGGCACCCTGCTTGCTGTCCCTTTGATTCAACATTGACTGTCTTGACTAGGATAATGAATGTTCCAATTAGAGAGGCATCTGCTAGCCCAAAATCATGTCTATTTCAAAATGAAGCAGGGAGGGATATATAAGAAGAGAGTTCCAGAAGGAAAACACTTTTTCTTATTCTCGAAACCTATACTCTGAGTCTTGTGACAGGGAGAAGTAAAACTGTGTTATGAAATTGGATTAATTGATCAAGATAATTCTAGAGCAAGATTTTCTGGATCATTTAATAAATATATTTGTGCTCTTAGGAGTATTTAAGTTTTGAAATTAATATTGCATGGCCAACATCTTTTTATTAGTGTGTTTTAGAATTTGAAGTCTCAATCTGCACCTTAAAAAATGTTCTCTGTGAGAGAAAAATAGGAATATTTTAAAATTAGAGTGGAGCATATTTACATCAGGAGATTTTATTTTATTTAATGAAGAAATATGAACTATAGGTTTCCGTAGTGCTGCAAGGTTATTTTGCCTTCTCCATTCTAAAGAGGCTTCCTAATTGTTTTAAACATTAGGTTCTGAATGCTGACATATTTATCCTTTCAAACAGTGATTATGGGTATCCTATTTTATCCATAACAGAAGATCCATGATGAAAAGTAAATTATTTCATCTGCTGATTTAGAGAGCAAAATGTCTCTGTATGCATATCACTACACATTTTGTTTTCTGGTGCATGGATCCCACCCCCTCCAAATTCTTTTATTTCCAGAATTAATAAAAGCAAATATTATATTTTTATATTCTTATTTTTATATCCTAAGATCCAAAGCTAAAAGCAAGTAACAGAAACTCCTTTGAAAGGATGGATTGGTTAATGAAATGTTCTATCCACCTGGCCTCAATTTCCTCCCTGAGCCCTTGGATCTCTTTTGGCCACGGAAGGCATACTGTTCTTCCAAATCTAGAACTTCCAGTTCTTTCAGGACATTTTTTCTGCTTTCATGAATTCTCACATCGACAATTTTCTGTCCCAAACTTTCAAGGAAGAATCCATAGGCATTCACTGCAACAGTATCCCCCAGTTCTAGAAGTCAAAGCATTCTTCCTAAACTATATTCTGCTCTCTTGTGGGAGAAATGGAGAAAAAGTTTCCCAGTATTAGTTCTCCTACTGGCAGATTATCAAATAGTATCTTCTCAATTTCAACAAGCTTCTAGTCTCCAAAAACTCCTTTTATTAGACCTCAGTGAGATGCCTGTGTTACACAGCCCATTTCCTATTTTATCAGCTGTCTAGAAGCTCCACGTTCGTTTTTGTGCAAAACAAAGGGTACCCATTTTTAATATTTGTTTTGGGATACAATTATGCCCTCTTCATCATCCCAAGATTAATATTTCTTTACCTTTAGTTTATTGGTCTTATTTCATTTAAGTCTTTTATTATGAGCTGTCAAAAATCCTTTTTGGGAAGTAGTTGAGATATAAATAATACGTTGATAAAAGAACTCATGATTAAAGAGAAGATAGAATCCATCACTCTTCTGCTAAGATCAGTAGCGAACATTGAAAGGCTACATTAACAATTAGCATGTAATGTATTGCTGTATGTAATTATACATCCATCTATTTGCCGCCTTGATCTTGAATTCACTGGCAAATTTAGGGGATATTCATGTGTGGAGTTCATATTACTGAACATAGCTTTTAAACTGAGTTTTTAATTAGAATGGTTAAAAGTTGCTTTAGAGCAATAATGAGAACATAACAGGAAAACTGAGCAATTGTGGGTAACTCTAATAGCAACCAAGTCTAGAAGACAGACAACCACTGGAAGTTATATCCACGCCGAAGGTGGGAGTCATGCGGCCTGTTTATTCCCACGCGCACTGTTTATTCCCACGCGCACTGTTTATTCCCATGCGCACCCACATACACATGCGCGCACCCACATACACATGCGCGCACATGTGCGCACACACCCTTCCCAATACGCGCACCTGA